>NC_092074.1:10802695-11102695 GCF_039877785.1 Chaetodon trifascialis | reverse complement strand
AGCACGGCTCGGCATCCTGCTAATAATCTAATTAAAGCCAAACAGCCACACAGCTTGCTCCACCACATAATCAGTCAGCTCCTTCTCCAAGATTCATTTTCACAATGGCATGCATTATCTCCCTTATTCTGTCTTTATAAGAAGATTAGTTAAAATAGCCTGAGCGTGATGTGCTTTGTAATGTGTGTGTGTGTGTGGGGGGGGGGGGGGGGGGGGGGGGGGGGGCTTTGTTCAAGAAGGTCAAAGAAAACCTTTGGCTTCACATTTGCTGAAAAAAAGTAGTTCTTTAAAAACAATCTTGTTGCTACACTAGATGATGATATTATTGGAATTATTTCTGATGTGTAATTTCAGACTCTTATTTTGTGTAATTTTATAAAATATTAGGAACTGTGGGACCAAATGTCAGGCCCTGAGATGAATAAGAGTGTTTTTGAAAGCTACAGTATAGAGAAAAATGAGTGGTTGAACCTCTTTGCAAACAAAGAGACTCCACATATGTTGTCTATTCAAATGGGAAAATGCACTTGTTGAAGCCAACCAGCTGCAAATGCAATCAGCGGAGGTTGTTACACGACTTGGTGAGGCATGCCAAGATTTTTAACAGGCTTCAGCTGAAAAGTGTCTTGAGTAGCTGCAAACTAAACCTGTCTTTCCCATTGATTCAGACTATAACATAATGCTCAAGTAACTGTGCATAAGTCAGGCTTGTTGTGTAGAGACCGGGTTCACTGCATGTCCTAAAGAGATGTGGAAAATTAATACACTTTAAATGCTGCAGTATATCGTTTGCAATGTCTTTTCTGGACCTCAAACATAAAATAACAAGGTCACAAAGTTCTTGACAAATACAACTTGAAGCATTAACTGAGAGAAGGGCCTTCACTCCAAGGAAATTTCAACAACTGTTTTATATGTTTAGAGAAGCAATAAAAACTGAGAAAGCCACATGCTGAGCTTTGACCTGCAGGGCTCCTTCTCCATTCCCACACATGTAGGTCAGAAAGGATCTTGTAGCCTACTTTGGCTACATTTCAATACTTTTGACCAACTGCTTTGATCGCACCACCAAGGTTCACGTCTGATCGCAACCTAATTATCTTCTTTTAGCGGGAGCAGCTAGTGGAAAGAAAAAACAACTGAGTGTGTACAAGATGTGTATGATATGTAAATATGTGGTATAGTCAGTGTCTAGTTTCCCGTCAGGTCTCATTAACATCTGTTCTTAAAATTACCAGAATTTTCACACAAAGCTTTTCCACATAAACATAACAGATGCACCTGATGTTTCCTTTCACGAGACTTGATGTGGGTTGTGTCTGTAACCACGAGATTTCTATTTGTCAGTGCAAATCATTTTCACTCTCTGTAGTTTTGTGCTGCCTGACGTTGCATGCTGACCATGCAAGTGCTGTTGCATGGTTAGCTATGTTTTCTAACAGCCGTCTGTCAGATGGACGTTGCATTGGGTAGGGATATGCACTTGCATCTTTCTCTGCAAATAAGTGTTGATCCATTACATATAATCTCTCCAGAAGTGGTGGTGTAACACATTTTACTGGGCCTGCAGCGTCAACACAAACCAAGCAATAAAAAGAAAACCACAGATCTTTTGTGTGGAAGGAAAAATCTGAAAATCAGAAGGCTACGTTTGCTTGCTCTGTAAACATCTAGTTTGCTTTAATGTTAAAGGAATGGTTCAACTTTCAGGGAAATGTGTCAAATCACTTTCTTGTTCCGCATTAAAGCCAACAATATGTGTGTTTTATAGACATTTTGTTACCTTTGGGCAGAGCCAGGCTAGCTGTTTCCCCTTGTTTCCAGCTTTTATGCTAAGCTAAGCTAATCAGCTGCACACTTAAGCTTCATATTTAGCATCCAGACATGAGAGTGGTAGCCACTCATCATTTCTCAGCAATGAAGCAAACACATGTATTTCCCCAAATGTCAAACTATTCCTTTAAATAAGTGAAAACCCATTGCTGCATTACACTGATGCTCTCAGTAAATCCCCTTCTTCTCTGCACTCACACCATAATCATATTAAAAAAGAGACTATGAGGATTTGTTCTAAAGAACCAGCTGCTATATCTCTTGAAGAAGCTACTAAAACATACCCAATCTGTGTGGGTGGGTGGTGTGTAAAAAGAAAAAGAAAAAAAAGGAAGAAGGTTCATACAGACAGAAACAAAAACATTCAGGCCTCACAAACAATGCTGCTCTCCTGAGATCCAATTAATAACACATTTCACATGTCACAAAGTTCACATATTACAGACTGCAATTCAGAGTTCATAAAGTTAACACTTAGTCGGTTGTATAATTATATGAATGTGCTGTTAAATACAACATCGCACCCTGACCTGCACTCCTACACAGCACAGAGGCTGATATTTGAACACATTTCCAGCTGTGTAACCCGGATTCATCGAGACCTGGTGCTGGAGAGCCTGCAGTGACCCACCGAGTCCCTCCACTGAACCTCCAGCGGGTTCAGCATCAGTGATTAGAGCAGCTGTAAATCTTAGTGGGCTTTCACTTCCTTGCCAGACTAATAAGTGAAAGCTTCACCTCTCAAAACTGTGAATCACAACTTGGTTAACCCTTCAGCACCTGGTTCTAGTCAAATCTTGTCCTCGGTCAATATTTCAGGATTTCCTGACTTACTGCACAAAACAAGACACTTCAAGGGAAAGCAGATATTGTTGCACACTCGGCTGATGCACACAAGCTTTAATTGCTCTTGTAGCTGGTGACATGCATTTGTCTTTGCAGCAAACTAATAATTCCACTGGAGTTTTTCTGACATCACCTCTGTCTTACTATTTAAGTGTTTGTGCACAAAATCTGAGCAGCCATGTGTGACTCCGTATGCATTTCAGTCTTTCTCTCTATGCTATGTGAAAATGTGATTGTGTGTCGACACCCAGCTGCAGCGGCTTCATGCATACAGGTGTCCTGTCGTCCAAGAAAGCCTGTATTGGGTTTCTGGTCATTGTCAGAGCAGGTGCAGTGAATTATCTTCCTGTGCACGTCTTTGTTAAACCCTTTTTTTCTGTAATCTTCTACCTTTGCATCCTTTCTTTTCCCTGCTTCCAGCCTCAAGGCAGGATCTTGACTTATCCAAAGTGTAATGTGACTCTAAAGGACGATTACTTTCCTTAATGGTGGACTGGTTTCAGAGACAGGAGACAGCAGCGCTTCACCCTGTCTCTGTGTCAGGGGACTCGGGCAGCACTATCGTCATCGCGGCACATGCGGTTGAAGAATTCACGGAAGTTTATCAGCTGATTCACAACTGAAGTCTCTTAGTTTATGACAAAATTTCACAGAAAAGGGAAGTAGAATTACCACAGCCCTCTGTGTAGGTGTGGGGGAGACCGACGCCTGCCGCAGGATAGCGGATTTGTGGTCACATACACACAGTGCAGATGGCAACTGCAGTTGCAGTTTGGCTTTACATCAAATTTCTCAGAAGTGTTTTTCTATGCCGCACTCTTATCTGGTGTTAGACTACTGGTATGTTGGCAAAATGTCCATGCAAATGCTTGTTACTTGGAATATTTCACATAGTGTGACAGCAAAAACTCCTTAAGTACAGAGAGAAGTCAGACAAAGCAGCATGCAAAAGAAGAAATGGTCTTATTTTGTCTGCTGTGGTCACATATCAGAGCATACAGGTTAAATTTACTGTCATCATCATTCTGTCTTGCTTTGCTGCACATATAACAAGCACAGATGCACACAATATGTGTCCCGAAAGCACCACCAGTGGTCAAAAACTCCACATCACACCTTTAATTTTGTTGTCATGAGACATTTGTCATTTCCCATCCACTATGATGTAGCAGCATCACATATATGATGTTACGTAGAAAAGACAAACAGCACTCCTCAGTGATCCGGCACTTATTGAAGGAATAGTTCAATATTTTTGCAAAACGTTTAATCTTTCAAATGTGATGAGGAAACTGACACCACTTTCATGTCTCTGCATTACGTGCAGAGCTAGATGTCAGATGAGGTTAGCCTTGCTTAGCATAAAGATTGCAAGCAGGAGGCAACAGCTAGCCTGTGTCCAAAGTTCAGATCCACCTACCAACACCTCTAAAGCACACTTATTAACATGCTGTATCTTGTTGGTTTAATCTGTACTCAAAGTGATGTGAAAATGACAGTTTGTGGTTTTACTGGGAGTGATGTGCTCAAACCATCTCTTGACAAATTGCAGATTATCCAGGCCCAGGCTCTGTGCAGCATCTTCAGCTCCAGTGTGGGTTGCAAAATACCATTGGTGAGCTGAGGCTTACACAATGTCTACACAGCCCACCTCGTGAAATCAGAACGTTAGCAGAGCAGTAGCAGCTGCAGTGCTACGTCAGTGTCTACACAGGATGTGTTCAGGCGCAGTGCTGAGTGTAGGTCACCCACGTTTGGCAGTGCTCAGGCTTCCAATACATAATCACTGTAGTTACATGTGTAAAACATAAGAAAATAGACTTAGAGGGTAAAAATACAGGTTGAGTGAAAAATGCAACTGAAACACTTCCTGTGTAGACCGTAAAGTAGAGGTCTCTTCAGGCAAGACAGTAGGAAACAAAGCAACATCATGGTGATGGCAAGAATAACCGTGAGAGGCTGCCAGCAGTCACTGCACCTTGCTAATTTTTCAGCAGGAAAATAAGGTGGGATGATAACATGTAAGTGGCCTGTATGATGCTCCACATACACACAGTATGCACCTGGTTCACACCAGACTAAGATCGCACAGTTCGGCAGAACAAAAAAGTGACATTCAAGACTCTACATGAGAAACATGCACCACCACCGTGCCTCAGAATGTGTGATGGTACAATACAAGGGGTGTTCTGACTCTGCCAATGGATGTTGTTGCAGTACTATTGTTAATGGGGTCCTTCCTCCCCCTTGAGCCAATTAAACAATACCTTTCTTTCTGACCTGAGTTGACTTTGATTCTGCCGTTCCCCAGAGTTTCTGTTGGGGTCGTTCAAGATTCTCTTTCATTCGCATTGAAAACACGTAGAAAATTCTGCCCTCTTCACACCCTCTAATCCACTCTGGCTCTCCCTTGAAGATAAGTGGAAACTACAGTAAGTGGATGACAATTCACTGAAGTGAACATTAGGCTCAGGTATGGGTGCAAAGTTGCCCAGCAGCTCACTTTGTTGAACCAAGTGCCCATAAGCGCATACATTTGAAAAAAATACATGTTTCGGTAGAAAAGGTGTGACAACAGTGATAGTATTACTGGTAATAATGATAATTTATAGACACAGTATACAGGAGGAATATTAAGAAAGGACTGTGGAGCTTCAGAAGTGTCGTAACATTTGTGACAAAAGACAAAGTTGTTACTAAAAATGAAACGATTTGCGCATCAACACTGATAGTGTGAACAAAGCAGACAGAGAAACGGAGCAGACGGTGGCAGCTGAGAGAGAGAGAGAGAGAGAGAGGGAGTGTGTGTGTGTGTGTGTGTGTGTGTGTGTGTGTGTGTGTGTGTGTGACGCTTGTCTAGACGGCGAGCAAGATCCTTCCCGTCATTGTTGGTTGGCATTGAGGGGCTGCAAAACAGGAAACAATCTCTGAGGGAAAACATGCAGAGATGGACATTAGAAAGCCAGAGACGCATACTTTAAAATGCAACATTAGATTTAAAGTATGAGCGGGGCTGGTTCCAACACTTTTTCTTTTCTTCATTATAACTTGGCTCACTACTGTGTTTTTCCTGCATCCCCTGAATGCCTCTTCTGTGACCCATTAAAAACTGAAGTGGTACAGCAAGTATGATTATATAAGTTTAACAGAATTAAGGCTGTAATATTACACCAGGTCTGTATCTCTTTGTCAAAATACTGAATGGTTGAATTCATTGTTTGAATGGTCTGTCAGTGATTCCAGATTTGGGTTTCTGAATCAGTTTGGGTCATTGTTTATTTGAGTGAGTCATCCATTACTGGACTATGACATGTCCTGTGGTGGGATTTGTTTTTTCGCGCTGGTGTGTTCTTAATGGTCTCTTGCACCATCTGGTGGATACAGCAGTCATTTCTGAAATGGCCTAGTAATACTGACATGGTTGTTTTCCTTTCTGCACATTTGAAATTAAATATAAAACTTCTGTTTCAGCTAATGAAGAAACATGGCTCTCCAGATTCTGATTCAATATATTATCATTGCACAGTGCAGTACACAGGGCTACTTTCCTATACAAGACAGTGTAAAGGAAGAAAGATGTATCAATCCCGATTCCAAAAAAGTTGGGATGCTGTGTAAAACATCCTTAATTAAACTGCATGTGATGCTTTGCTAATCCTTTTTTGATATATGCTCAGTTAAAAACAGTACAGAGACAATATGCATAATGATGAACCTCATGAACTTCATTTTGAAAATATATGCTTAGTCTGAATTTGATGCAGCAACATGCTGGGACAGAGGCGACAAAAGACTGGGAAAGTTGTGAAATGCTCCAAAACACCTGTTTGGAACACTCCAAGTCTAAACAGGCTCAATCACCTCAAACTGCAATCTAATCCTGACCTGTGAGGGGCAGCACTTTGCTTCTTGCTTGCCGGAAACGCAGAAGAAGATGTCCTTACGGTGCTACGTTCGGGATCACATGGTCTCACGTCATATTTGTCCCCGGTGGTTAGCGGTGTAGCTGAAAAAACGGTTGCTTCTTTTACAACTTTTATATTTAAATTAAATGGCAAACATGGAGATTGGGGCAGAGATCAGCAAGAAAATAAGAGTAAGTCACATTATGGGCGGAATATTAGTCATTTACTGCGGACTTAAGGGTAGTGTAGCATTGATGTTGCTAGCCAGCGTTAGCTTCCTAGCTATATTTGTCAGTCGAACAGTGAGGTATTCAGGTTTTTATTTACAAGGCCGAGGAATCCAACAGGCATGTTTACAAAATTGTTAGGAGCATTTTGTTCGACTTTTGAGGTAACTTAGTTAGCCCCACGGTACATTAGTGCTACGCTGTTCTTTGCTAGCTCCAGTTTTGTTGAAATGAATGGTATCAGTCGAGCCAGCATGCCGTCTGTTATTTGTTGTTAGCGCGATAATATCACCTGAACTGTGTTTTCGGTTTGTTTTAGGCTGCTATCAAGGGCAAGCTTCAAGAGCTCGGTGCATACATTGGTAAGTGAATACAGTGCTCATTTTGTTGCGGCTTGCGTGTCAGTCAGATATTATATATTTATATGAATGTTTTTCCTCTCTTTGTTGATTCAGACGAGGAGCTTCCTGACTATATTATGGTGATGGTAGCAAACAAGAAAACCTCCCAGCAGATGGCTGATGATCTCTCCCTTTTCCTTGGAAACAACACTATTAAATTCACAGCTTGGTACGATCGAAACCATCCCAGAAATATGTATTTCCTGTTCCATTAAATGTTCTCTGCACTTCTCTATATCCTATAACTTTGGTTTCCTTGATTGATTTCAGGCTACAGGGTGTCCTGGAGAAGTTAAGATCTGTTGCAGTTGGTAAGTCAGACTATGTTGAATGCATGAAAGATTTTCTCCACTTTTTAACCAGCTGCTGCTGTAATTTCAGGCCCTTCCTTCCTGCTCCTTGTGGATCACTCATGTTTTCCTCTTCCCTTGTCTACGTGGTTGTTTCAGAGCCTGCATCCCTCAGAAATCCACTCCAGGCTGACGGCGGTGCCCCGGCTGGGAGGAGCCGATCATCTGTAAGTGAAGACGGCAAAGCAGAGGAGTCAAAGGTGCTGACTGTGTCCAGCTCACGCTCTGACAGGACTGAAGCACGCGTATCCAGTTCCGCTCATGAGAGCAGGTACCAAGTGCAAACATTTATTCATTTATTGTCCTCATGTGCTGACATTCACTCTTTATATGTCATTGTCTTGAACGGCACACATTCCAGAGCCTGCAAATGTAAAAACCACTCTTACCTTTGTTATCAGGAGAGCCACCATAGAGAAGAGTTCCTCTCGACTTACCTCCACTGTTAAGCCCCTCATGGAACCCCTCCCCTCAGAGGCTGTTATTGACATCAAACCAGAAATGGACGATGACTTCATTGCTGAGGACCCTGTAGAAATAGGCACCAACCATGGTCGAACACACGGCAATGCTGGCCGGCCCACAGCTGAAATCTATAGACCAGGTCAGAGCAAGTTTACATCAAT
Source organism: Chaetodon trifascialis (assembly GCF_039877785.1). Taxonomy (NCBI): domain Eukaryota; kingdom Metazoa; phylum Chordata; class Actinopteri; order Chaetodontiformes; family Chaetodontidae; genus Chaetodon; species Chaetodon trifascialis. The sequence goes on along the minus strand of NC_092074.1, from coordinate 11,094,507 downwards.
GGGCTCTGCAGACATGTGTCGACCCACAGAGGGATCCTCACACAGCAGAGGCAGCAGAACCTCCAGAACTGGATCCAGCAAGGTAGGATTTGAGGAGACAGGTGCATAAATACACAAGCTGTCTTTTGCTCACATGCTGTCTCTCTGTTGGCAGAGTGTCAGGCAAGTGTAGGTAAGCATCCCTAATAATGATCTGCCGTCTTTGTGCAGCAGGAGGAGTTTTCACGGAAACGCAAGGCACCAGTGGCGAGTTCGGTGGTGCGAGTGAGCCGAACGGCAGACGAGGACAGCGATGATGTGGAAGAGGAGGATGTGGGCTATGGAGGAAGAGGCCTGTCCAGTAGAGTGTCCCTACCCTCCAAACCAGAACGCAAGTCAGTGATGGCACCTCATATGATATTTGGGAACATTACGCGGTATACATTGTTGAATTAGAGGACAAACCCAGATCAAATTCACTGTTAAATTTTGCAGCATTTGTGATTTGTCTTATTTTGCACTGCAGTAGTAATCATGAACCTTTCATTGTCACTAAAAAGAAGCTACAAAAGACAATCTGCCACTGACTTCATCCTATATTCTCTCTGAAATCAGACAGCAGACATCGGTAGCCGGGCTTTACATTACTTTGGTTTCTGTTGTTTCAGACCTACTCTCCCTCCAGCCAAGCAGGCCAACAGGAATCTGATACTGAAGGCCATATCTGAGGCTCAGGACTCAATCACCAAAACCACAGCCTACCCAACAAGTACGTTTTAGGGTGTTATCATAAATGTGTCACATGTCGTTGTCCACTTTCTTACACAAGCTCCCCCCCCCCCCCAGTACCACAGAGGCAGACTGTTCCTGTGGCACCTCGTACTCGCTTGGCCAGCAGTCAAGAGATGACTGCGGCCATCCAGCTGGTCCAGGAGCACCTCCACAGCCTGGCCCCCAGGGTTCAGGCCTACACCTCCACAGAACTACCTCCCTCCAGAACACCTGGTGCGTGCAGAGTAGAATTATGACAGAAAACTTCCAAAATACACATTTATTTGTTTATTTTATTTGCGATCCTTCTTCTGGACAATTATGCAAACTAGATCATGTTTAATAGATGATACCTCATTTGCATATATGCAATTTCAGAAAACTTGTAATACAAAAAAGTAATTGTCTTAATGTAAGTAATCAACTAAATTAATGCCCATTGCAAAGAGTGCTGGATATGATTTTTAGATTTTAGTCTTTTTTGTGTTGTTTTGTTTCTTTTTTGATGTTATGATTTTCCTCCCCAGCTTCAGCGAGATCTTTAGCTTCACGCCTGCAGTTGGACTTCACAGAGAACAGCGATGGGGGAGAGCAAAGTGACTATGGTGAGACTTTATTTGCTTGTTATGCTTTCATGTGGCTACTTTAACAAAGTGCTGCAATAAAAGTGTTTCCTCACAAACATTTACTCAACTTAGATCATTTAAAAGTAGTAACTGATAATAAACTCCCCAGAGGATGTTTAATTCATTGCCTTCAGCGATGCATTACACTGACATGTCTGCGTTTGTGATCTAGGCATTGAGATCGCTGCAGGCAGCGAGACAAAGACGTTTGACACCCGCTCCTTCATAGTGAGTCCACCGCAACTTCAAGAACCCTCAGCCAGAAACCAGCAGCGTCTTCAGGTCAGAGAGGACGTCCAGTCTGCCTTACTACGCACTGTCCAGGCCAGGTACACACACACACACACACACACACACACACACACACACACACACACACACACACACACAAGAGGTGCACTCAAATCTGTCCTTCTGCATGGTCTAAGTGTGTTGATTTGTCATGATTTTCTCTCTCATGCTAGTAAGGAGAGGGGCGACTCTGCCAGCCCCAAGTTCATAGTGACTTTAGATGGGGTACCAAGCCCACTGGGAAACCTCGCAGACTATGAGATGGAGCTGGATGGTGTGAGAGCACCCGCAAAAGTCACAGAGGCCAGCATCCATGTCAATAGGGAGCCCAAAGTCAGCGTCCTTCACAGACTACAGGGACCAGTCACAGCATTAGAAGGTGTGGGGTCTTGTCAGCACACATATACACAGTATTTGAGTGAAGGGTTGTGTTTTTATTGAGTTAAGGCTTTTGGTCATATTCCTTTTACTCTACTGACAGATGGTGTGATGGACGTTGAGATGGCGGAGGAGGACGCTGGCCCTTTAAAGAAACAGAGAGTGATGGAGAGATGCAAGTTCTGGCCCGTCTGTAAAAGTGGAGATGAGTGTTTGTACCATCATCCGACAACACAGTGCAAGTCAGTATTCTTGTTCAGAAATTGGAGATCAATGGGATTCTTACCGCACAGAATGCACTAAATGAGTTTTTTTGTTTGTTTGTTTTCTGAAGGACTTTTCCCAGCTGCAAGTTTGGGGATAAATGCCTTTTTGTCCATCCTAATTGTAAGTATGACGCCCGGTGTAGCAAGCCAGACTGTCCCTTCACTCACGTCAGCCGCAGAAGCACAGCTGCTCCTCCGAAAAGGCCAGGTACTCTCTCACGAGCACACTCTGTTCAGCCTCGCTCTGCCAAAACACAGCTTTGAGAAACGCGTCTCCAACTCGACTCTTTGTGTTCGCAGCAGTGCAGCCAGTGCAAACCACCACGAGTGTCTGTCGCTTCTTCCCAGACTGCAAGAAGATGGACTGTCCGTTTTATCATCCCAAGGTAACAGATGCTGTACTTGCCTTGCCAACTTGTTTGAAAGAGTATTGACAAGAAGAGGAATACATTTTGTTTCTTTTGAATAAAATGCTGGAAATAATAGAATTCAGATCCAATTAAGAATTGAAGTAGTTGTTAGTTGCAGCCTATGTATGTTCCCCTTTAAGTTAAATGGGAACTTCGTTATTTGGAAGTCACTCTGTTATTTACGTTAATGCTTGCAGTCAGAAAGCTGCAGCCTGACTTTCTAAACGTGGTCCCTCTTGTCTGCAGCCTTGTCGCTTTGCGGGGCAGTGTAAGCGAGCTGGATGTACCTTCTACCACCCGACCACATCTGTGCCTCCAAGACACGCCCTGAGATGGACAAAAACACAGAGCAGGTGAACAGAGGGGGTCACACAAAGTGAATGTCCCATAATGTGAAACTCAGTATGGTTCAAATTTTTATGCTGTCAATAAAAGTGTCTCCTTGCGTAATAGTGTCATAATAGAGTCTCCACCAACTCATGTTTGATGTTAAATAAAAGACTTGATTTAAATGATGTCATTTGTTTATTTGTAATCCCACTTATAGTGCACTATAAAGATATATTAAGGTTGAAATGCACCTAATAAAGAAATCTCGTCCTGTTTCTTTGCATCTACTGAATGCTGTCTGTCCTTCTCTCTCACAGCTAATGAAGTCCAGGGATTCTGACAGAAGTCTGCTGATGGTTAACACATGAGGCTGTGGAAGATGTTCACGATCGATGTTCATGGACTTTCATTTTCTCAATTGACTGTTTTTCTAATTTAATTTTAATGTATAGTTTGGACTGATTTTTAAGAGACGTGTTTTGTAAGATGAACAGTCAGGCGTTTGCTGATGCTCTCAGACCATTAAAATACTCCACACGTTACTTTGATCCCATCATTTGTCTCTTGTTCTTTAACAATGTTGGTTCGTGGAGATGTTTGCCGCTGAAAGATGGTCATTTTTAAATTTTGAGGGTAAGATCAGGCAGACGATCAAGAATGTAGAACCAAACGATAAAATTTGCAGTTACATTAAAAAGAACACAGTTTATATCCTACTAATAAACCATGAGATGCTGACACACACTGATGAAACATTTGTATGAATATATGCCATCCAGTGAGGTTTTTGGCTGTTTGAGATGGAGAGAAGCCTTCAACGCTGCAGATGGACACCATGACTTTTCTAATCTTCACATGGACAAAAATAAGAATAATAATGTGCTCTCTAAAGCAGAAAATATCTGAAATGTATCTGTCCAAAATCAGAATTACAACTATGTTAACACAGTTTAATGTTTTCCAAAATAAACTCAAACTCCTATATATTTTTCACAAACTCCCGGGCACAAGAAGAGGTCAGCCAGGCCTAGTTTGTGTTTTTAAGAAAAGCGGAAGAAGCAAAAGACATTCTTATATAATTTTGTTTCATACACTTATGTTAAAATGAAAACATCTGTATGTGTATTGTGGTAAATTAATAGACATGCTCTGTGCACCGAGGGCGCTGAACAGACAGGTAAACAGCTCAAACAGGCAGATTAACAGAGTACATGCAGTAGATACAGTGAATTGAGCTAGAATGTTCTGAGACTATCGTTGAAATGTGATTCATACAGTTATGAACAAGAAAGCACATTTTCGTCAAGTAAGCGGTGTAACTTTGAAGCTTTATCAGCCTTCATCACCGCAGCTGCAGTCTTATTTCCCGCCGCTAGAAGCCACTGCAGCGCGCTCCTTGATGACGTCATGTTTGACCAAGCTAAAAGCACTATGAGCGTGGATAGCTACCGCCGGGTGCGGTGGCGCGCGCCTGTAATCCAAGCTACCGGGAGGCTGAGGCTGGCGGATCGTTTGAGCTCAGGAGCTCTGAGCTGCAGTGGACTATGCCGATCGGGTGTCCGCACTAAGTTCGGTATCGATATGGTGCTCCTGGGGGAGCTCGGGACCACCAGGTCGTCTAAGGAGGGGTGCACCGGCCCAGGTCGGAAACGGAGCAGGTCAAAGCCCCCGTGCCGCTCAGTAGTGGGATCGCGCCTGTGAATAGACGCTGTAGTGCAGCCTGAGTAATACAGCGGGACCCAGTCTTTTTCTACCGTCAACAAACTACTGTTATAACACACAGCTCGATACATTTCATCTTTACATCACGCAGCTGCTTCATCACCGCTTCTTCATCCTCTTATTCCTGTGAAAACCCTTCACAAACCTGCTATACAGCTTGATCTACAGCGCCTCCACCTGGAGGACACCTGCAACCACACCAGCCTCTCTGAACGCTTCTCATGGCGTCCTGCAGGTGGAGGCAAACTAAAACTACAAACATTAAACGGCTTCCTGGTGAGTTACTCATAAACACACTTTCCATTCAGCTTTATCAGTGTTTTTGTGGCCATAGTTTCGTTCTAGTGAAAGTGAAGCGACTGTTTGAATGAAGTGAACACAGAAACATAGAGGGCCTCCACAAATTACAATCTTTACAAGTTTTAATGCTGCTGAATCAGAGTTGAACATTTCTTCTCTGTGTGATTATGGTGTGAAAACAGTTTATCTGATGTACATGTTTGCATAAAAATCCATTGTTTTATTCATTTAGCTTAGAGATGAACACATCAACTATAACTTTAAAGTGTCTCAGGTGTAAAAAAGCACGACCTGGAGCATGGCAGAAAAGGAACTTCTGTGTCTTTACTTTCCTTCAGAGTTTCCTTTCAGTCAGTTTTCACTGCAAAAGGGCAACAAACCACAAAGACCCAGCCTGCTAACTTGACTTGTACGTTCACAGCGGCGCCAAAATGCCAAAACACAGGATGATTGTCGCGTCTTCCCACACTGAGCACAGGGACTGCCTGATCTTTTTAAAAGGGTAAAACATTTTTCACTCAGGTTCAGTCACATTTCGGTCACACTCGTGTGGAGTATTCTGGAGTTATGTGACATGACAAGTAAACACCGCTTTAAAATGACTGAGAGAAAAATATGTAAAATGTGGCTAAACTGGCTTTACGGGGGCTTCCATCAAGTGTGTGACAGAGAGGTGCTTCAACCTTCTTGCCTTCTTGTGCAGACTTTCCTCTTTTTGTCTGTTGGCAAAAAAAAAAAAAAAAAAAAACCCCACAGAGGCCCATCCTGCTACCACAGTGTGAACAATCCCACACATTGATTGTTGCTTCTTCTCACACTTTAAGTAAGTGTAACTGAATTTTTTTATCAAGGTGAAATGTTCCTCTCTCTGAGGTCTGAGGACGTGAGGGGTGGTAATGATCAAGGTTTATATTGTATAACGTCCACAGTCACAAAATAGTCTCAAGTATCTGATGAATGAAGTGGACATGACCTTGATTTGCCCCTGTTGTTCAAACAGGGATGAAGATAATTGTTTATTATGACGGATGGTATGTGATAATTAAGTCTTATCAGGAAGTCTTTGGTGTTTAGACCCCACAGGGAGAGTCTGTTGTGGACGGCCATCACCCTGAGCAGCAGCTAGATGAATTCCCCCATGGAGTCCAGGCAGCGGTGGTGGCGGCGTTGGTGGCTGTTGACTGCTACTCTGATGAGGATGATGAGGCGGGTGACACTGCAAAGACTGGGCGGTGATGGGGGGGTGGAGGAGCCTGCATAACATCAGCATGAGGCAGAGAGAGAATCATATTCAGAGAGACAGCAGCAGGACGATAGGCCGGCAGTGAAGGCCGGTGGCATGCAAAGGAATCGTTCACCTGACTGAACTTTACCGAGAGCTTCATTTGTGGCTCTTTGTGACCTTGGCTGACTGGCTCTGGTGAGAGAGGATTGATGTAAAGTTACATCACTGAAGAGCTTCAGCACGAACAGAAAGAAGTGCAAATTTATTACCAGACCAGGTCAGATATTACACAGTTTTAGCAGGAAGAATTCATCCAGGATCAGCCTTCATCACTGCAGCTGCAGTTTTGTTTCCCCCCTCTAGAAGCCGCTGCAGCGTGCTCCATGATGACATCACCTTAGTTCAAGCTCAGGTGTCTGCAGGCCTTGAGTTTTAGGTGATTAGAAGGAGATTTTTTCAAAATGCCTTCTAAAGTACAGATTTTTCAAAACTAGACAAATGCCAGAAAGGTGTTAAATAACTACAAATAAATAATTAGCTACTGTTGTTTTTGTTTTAAAGGCATCGCCACTAAAGGAAAATAAGATCACTACAGGCGCAGAATGTTCTTCTTCAGCGTTTGATGTTATCACCGATGGAGCCTGTATTGCCACCTACCGGCCCGGCATGCTTGATGAGCGTTTGGAATCGTATTTGTGTTCCGATGTCTATGGACAACGAAGGTCGGACAGCCAGATTTTTGTTTTAATAATATCCGCTTGAAAAAATATTTGCATACATGTGGTCAAAGCCTAAATTCAGTATTGAAGCAGATCAAAGCCCCCGTGCTGCTCAGCAGTGGGAGGCGCCTGTGAATAGAAGCCATAGCACAGCACACACACCTGAACATGAGAGCTTTACATCACACAGCAGCTTCATCATCGCATCTTCATCCTCTTATTCTCGTAAAAAATTTCACAAACCCGCTGCCCTGCTTGATCTACAGCACCTCCACCTGGAGGACACCTGCAACTACGTCATCCTCTCTGAACACTTCTCATGGCATCCTGCAGGTGGAGACTGTTAGGGTCTGTAAATTTAACTTGAAATATTCTGTACAAAAAAAACAACTTCCTGGGGAGCAACAAATTGCAGATCCACAAACAGGTACTCTAGGAAACATACTAACAGGAAATACTCAGCAAACTGGCAGGGAACTGATGGGCCACATGCAAGGGATGAACCGACAAGGGAAACACTCACTTAAATAGACAGGGGAGGAGAATTAATCAGAGACAGCAGACATGAATCAATCACAAGGGTGGGAAAACACCGGAAGTAAAGTAAAATCTGACAAGAGGGAAGACTTCAAAATAAAACCAGATCATAACATGGCGATCCGGATGTGACAAAATTACAGATCACAAAATGGATTACTGTGGATCCAACTCAGGGATGTTCTCAGTGGATGAGGAAGCGTTGACTTATATCCACATTGATGTAACGTGCAAACAGTACAACATTTTGGAATAACTTGAAGAAATGTGCCTGTCTTAAAGAAATAGAAAACTCAGAGCGACCTATAGTGTATTTTTAAACCTAATGTGAAACTGCGTGAAGGTGGGAATTTACCACCATGTTGTTTCCCAGATGAACAGACGGGCATGCTCTTTTTTTTCTTTTTTTTTTCATGACAAACCGGTGAGAAAAACATTATTTCAGGGACAGTTACTGTTCAAATGTCTGATTATTGGTTAAAGATGAGTGTATAATAAAACACCAAACAGCGTCTGAGGGGTTAAAATAACTTCATGTGAGCATAATACGCTGGACTTCACACCTTTCAACAATGACTAATTAATGATCTTTGTTTTGAAGTGAATATTATTGAGTTCGGTGTAATTAAACCCACAATACGCGTGTCAGTGTTATGTTTACGGTCATCAGCGTCTACACGATTCTTCACTTTCCCTCCATTATTCGGTGCTTATTAGAAACCTCCCACAGTCATTTCCAAGGAAGAGAGACCACAAATGAGGGCATCTCACTTTGCTATCTAAAGCAATGGCCCTTTAGGGGTTTTTCCAAGTAAAAGCTAGGCCTGAAGAAGAGGAGGGACGGCTGTTGACAGCAGCATTTAAAATTCATTTAAACTGTACTACAGCTGTCACTTCTGCTAAATGTTGCTCAGGATTTGTGTTGTGTGACCAAGTGTGTCAAGCTTGAACTCCATTTCCTTTGATAAACTGCTATCAAGCCTGTTCCTCGGCTCAAGTGAGCACCGGAGCTAAAAAAGCGCTGAACAGGGCAAAAAAAATTGCCTTTGTTGTAATAATCACAAGCTGGAACTGAGCACAAACGCACCCACAGTTCACTGAAAAAAGTCCAAATTAAATAGCTGAAACGATCACAGTCCATTTAACATTTAAAAGACGTGTCGTATCTTTAGCACCTTTAGGTCATTTAAGGATTAGAGATAAAGTGATTCCAGAAGCTGGGCCACACTAAGTCAAAGCTGTGGACTTATTTTGTTTTTCTATATTTGTACTGTATTGTGTCTGTGTCCTGGTTAAAGCAGAATTTGACTAATCAGCTTTCCTCTGCGTTCTCTCTTTTCTCTTTACAGTCTCAACTCTTGGACAGCGTTAAATGCCACGCATTAGAAATGTCTGCCCTTGCCCAAGCTCTTCAAAATTCCTGCGATGGTAGAACATGTTTTTGTGTGGGAGGGCTGTTCTGCCAAGCAAAGCTGTTTTGGTCCTGATTTTTTTTTTTTTTCTCACAAGAAAATCTTGTTCTTGCATCACCAAATGCTACCTCGTGATGGGGGCAAACAAGAAAATAACACAAGAGCTCACATTATGCGGCTTCACCCCTGACATTAACGCAGATTTTTACTGGACGTTGATGCTGTGATGAGTGCCAGGCACATGCTCATACTTCTTTTTTCGGCACTTTCTGAAGTCATAGTGTGAAAGCACAAAATTTTTATTAATTTCCAGCATGATGCCCCCAAACCGCTGCGTACATTGAATGAATTTAACCCCCTCAAAATGTACATTTTCTTGAAGATTCCCCACATCGTCACAGAGTCATTTACAGTGAAAGACAATGAGGGAATTCTAGGTGGGTTTTTGGGGAGCCCCATGAACATTTCTCAATGCTCAAAGCCTTTGACATTTCTTCACCTTCTTGCAGCTGGCGTGTCGCAAAGCAAGAGAGCGTGGTACATTTCTGGAAATTACCATGAAGCGTGTGTAAATCTTCAACAGCCAGTCATCCATGTGGACTTTTAGGATGCGCCGTCTCTTGAGGACTGAGTCGAAACATCGTAGTATAGGTGCAGCTAAAAAAAGAGGAAGAGGGAATGCCCGTGATGCCCTTCTAACACACTAACACCCACATACGCCCACACGCACACACACACACACACACACGCAGACACACATTCACACGTGAGAAAAAAAGGTTGCAGCAAGGTTAATATCTTGTCTTTTAGCAGAATGTTTGTCTTTAATTTTAGTTGTGCGGCTACCAAACATTGGTTTCGACATAACATTCTTATTTTTCCTCATGTATTCTGGTAGGAACTTTGTTTTCTGAGGCTGCCAGTATCCTCCCAAATTCATTCAAATTTTAACTTCAACCCGCAATATGTTATTTTTCTGGAGTTTACACGATTGCTTTAGGTGTTTCAACTTTCCATCAGACATGTGACTTCCAGTCTAATGCAACTTACCCAGATTCTTACCAGAAGCCACATCAGATACAGCTAATTAGGCAGACAGCTAGTCTCACAGTGTATGTGTGTCAAAGAGAGAGAGAGAGAGAGAGAGAGAGAGAGAGAGAGAGAGAGAGAGAGAGAGAGAGAGGAAGAGAGCACGAGCGAGAGAGTCAAAGAGAAGGAGGAGTGACAGAAAGGGAAAGAAAAGAGGGAAGAAAGAGACTCATTAAGCCAAATTCTTCTCAGCACTCGTTCTGCTACACAGACTCTCTCTTTCTCTCTCTCTCTCTCTCTTTCTCTCTCTCACACACACCGCACACACACACACAGTCAAAAACACAAAGCAGAAGTGGACAAAGACACACGGTTTCAGACGCCGCGGTTGGCTATGGCTCAGGGCTCTGACAGCAATGACACAAGTTACAAGTCCCCATCTCCTGGAAGCAGACCGGTAAGTGTGCACTTCCATGTATACTTCTGATAGTTTTCATGGTTACTTCCTATCTTCACTGGGGGTCTGTAGATGTATTCAGACGTACATTTTAAACACGAACCCTTTGAATTAAATGCTCCATATTTCTCCTAAATCTTTGATTGGATGCAGTGCTTGATGCATGTTGGGTGGGCAGCAGCACAGCCTATCAAAGGCTCACTACTTCTGTCTTTGCTGGCTCTTTTCACAGTTTCTCAGAGTGTTTCACTTGCACACATGGGCTGCAGGCATGACTCGCTTCAAGTGTAGGCTTTTGTGAATTGCAAAATGTATCACTTATCCAAGCAGTGGGAATCCTTTGTTTTTGCAAGTCCTTGAACTGTGAATGATTGGAGAGCTGTCAGGAACAAACAGTGTGGCGAATACAGTACGTACTGTACTGAGTCTGTGCATGTGAGACTCATCATCCTCAGTGCTGACTACTTTCACGTGTGCCAGTCCTCTAGCACATTGTTGCTCCTTCTCTTGCTCAGAAGCATCGTGGAAATGAAACATTCAGATGCTGCTTTTTGAATGCATGTTACAAGCTGGTAAAGTGGATCATTTACCCTCTCATCAGCACATGAGACGGTTTCCAGCAGCATCTGTTGTTTTGGGTTTTTCAGCAAGGCGTTAACGGACGTTAGAAAATTTTATTTGCTATCTCTTTGATGTACAATTGACTCAGCATTTTGAAATGAGATTAGTTATTACGATACCAAGAAAATCGAGTGTTCAGGACATGAAACAGGGTGTGCGTTGTACCTAAATGATGACTCAGCCACTCCCCGACCCTGCCCTCCACATTAGGTGTTAAGTTTGGCCCGTCTTCTTTCAAACTGTCATTAAAACAGACAGCACCTCCATTTCACACATAAAGCCACCAGCCGGAGCAGATAACACAAACTACCACAGTCTGATCTTTTCACTTTTTCAGGTACAGTATACTCTCTGTGCTCCGTCTACCAGATGATCTTCGTGTCACACGTTAACTGTTGACATCTGTGTTTTCCTCAGAGCTCCTCAGATGATGCAAAGAAGGTGATGCGGCGGGAGAAGAACCGGATCGCTGCTCAGAAGAGCAGGATGAGGCAAACTCAGAAAGCTGACAGCCTACACTTGGTGAGGAGACTTTTCTGTGTGGCACACACTGTACTCACACGCATACATCAGCAGCGACGCAGCTTAACACTGACTGCTGCTTCTTGAGACACGTTATGTGGAGCTATTACATGGTATTAAATGTAGATGTGCTGCAGTTTGCGGGACAGTTGAAGGATTACTCTTTACAGAAGCCAAATTTCTAGCCAATGTTTTTATTGTACTGCAATGCTGCTTGCAAATCAGATCATATGAAGCATGTTTAGCAGGTATTAGCTAGGGTACCTTTGCAAAATATTGTATAGAGCAATGGAGTGAAATTTACATTTTCATTCAAAAAGAGGATTTGTCATCCCAATATTTTGCTGTGGATAGAGATAAAAGAGCAATGATGTTTGTGCCATCTGATCAATTTCCAGTGGAGTGCCCATGCAGCACTTTCAAGCCTGCTCGTACTATATTTACAAAAATGCTACCTGACCATGTGGCGAATGTGTCATGGCTTCTGCTGGGCCGCACACTTGGACACTGCTCTGTGTGTTTGCAGAGGCTTAAGGAATAAATTAGCACGTGTGGGCAATCACTCCCTTTTGCAGCTGAATCCAGCACCAGAGACAGCAGCGCTGAACACAATGCAGGCCACTCGCTTTGTTCAGTGGCCCCGTGTCTTTTTATGCAGCTCATTTCATGTGATAGTGTCACTCTGTTGTTTCAGCTTTTACTTGTTTGACTTGGCACTAAATTCTATGAATTAGCTAAAATGTCACAAAGAGCTTTTCCTGCGTTCTGCCTCTGAACATCTGGATTTGCAGGTTGAGGGATTTGTCAGTGAGAGGCTGCACGTTTTAAACGTGTTTCCAAATCTTCATTTAGCTGAAACGTATATATAGCAGGGGCTATATACACATGGGTTCTCCAGTAATTGCGTAATAATCTTATGAATCCTTTATAAGCTGCGATAATTCAACATGCTGTCACCTCTTCCGCCAACACACGTTTCAAGATACTGACCCAGTATCCACTCTCTGTGTGACTTCCTCATTCAGACCAAGATTTATGCTGTATTCTGTCACCGTGATGTTTCCAGAGCAGCTGCTTCTCTAAACTTTATCAGATGAACTGATGAGATTTTGACCTTCAGAAAAGCCACACTCTAGGCTACGTGAGAGCCATTCCTATGAATTCTGGTGTATATTATCAAGCTCTTTAAACCCCGCCACAGTCACAGAGAACACCAGGGGACCACAGTTTGTTCTGTGGTTTTGCTTTCATCGTGTCACTAGATAAACAGGAAGGCGAATTTTCCCTCTCTGTGACACAGTGCCTGATTTCCTGTTTCTTCAGTAGTATTTTTTTTTTCTTCTGTGTAAATGAGCTTGAAATTGTACGTCGTGGGCAGGAGGGGAGAAAAAGGCAGTCACTTCTTGTAAAGCACTGATAGCAGTGGGCTGTATTTGGCTAAGTGACGCAAGTGAAGGGGTTTGCCCAAAGGTTCTGTGACAGTAAGGACCCACAGCTCAGTATTATGATCTTTCGGCCATGGTGCGATGACCTTTTTGTTAAAGTGGAATATTTCTCCCCTGCTATTACCACACCAAAGAGAAAAACATTATGACGTATAGTTTGCTCTACTTGGGTTATCTAAAAGTGGATGATCTGAAAGACAGACACGAGACACAAGAGCTTGTTTTGGAAAATCTACTTTAATCATCCAAAATGTTATTAAGTTCATATATTGTGAATCAGCCGAGGTTAAAGGACAGCGTACTGCTTTTACAACATTTTTTAAAATCTATGTTACAGTAAAGCAGCTAAGGCAAGCTGAGACATATGTGGATTTTTCATTTTTTCATGTTTTAACTTACTCGCAATCAACCTTTGGTCTTCATTCATGTCAGTATGGAATGAAAAACAAGTTGAATAAACTAACCAAATGTACATCAGACAATAAAATAATCTAGTTTTAACACTTAGGTTATGATATTATTCTCTGGTGAACAGCAATTGATGATTTCATCTGGTATGCCACTGTTTTAACAAAAGTACATTTTAGCCTTCATTACTGCCAACAATTTTCCACAGAATACCACACTTTAATTTTTTAAATATAGAATTTTTTCCTAGCATGGCTGGTCTTCATTTGGCTTGTGTACAATATAAAAACTGATTTGCAGTTGTTGAATGATAATGCAGTCGAAAGCAGACATGACGTGATGCCACCAGCCTATCTGAAGGAAGACTCAAGTAATGGCCTGTCTGCGTGTTGACACTCACACCTACTGAACTGGAAACTACGGCTGCTATGAGTTTAGAGAGTCTGCGGCCATGCCAGCAGCTCTGTGGGGCTGCACAGGAGAGTGGTGCTTTGAGCCATATTAATGCCAGCATGCTAACATACCTACAGTGGCAGTGCTAACATGCTAATGCTCATCAAGCGTAAGATTATTAAATTCACGCTCTTTGTTTAGCAGCATGCTAACATGTGCTAATTAGCACTAAACACATAGTGCTGCTGAGGCTGATGGCACTGTTTTGCATGTATGTGGTCATAAACCGTAATGTTGGACAGATTTGACCTCTTGAAGGTGCTAGAAGAAAAGTCAGAGGGCCACCATAGTTATTACAAATTGTGCAAACAGGGACGTATACCACATTTCATGGCAAAATAAATAAGCCCGGACCAAACAGGTGGGCCAGTAGACAGCATTTGCCACCCATTGCGCAAATACATTAAAAAAACCAATCATGCTTTGCAAAATTGTCAGTGTCAAAATATTGTAAACTTTGGTTTGTGGTACTAAAACATACATAAAAATGGGCCTACCTGTGTGGAAACAGGATATAATGCTGCAGATTTGACTTTTCATTAGTAACATTTGAAGAGTACCACTTTCCAATTTGGCATTAAAACCACTTTCATTACGAGTAAGAGACATGTTTGCTCACACTTCCCGTCTGTGTGCCTCCCAGGAGAGCGAGAACCTGGAGAAGGAGAACGCTGCCCTGAGGAAGGAGGTGAAGCAGCTGACCGAGGAGGCCAAGTACCTGTCGTCCGTGCTGAGCAGCCATGAACCTCTGTGCACCGGCCTGACTCCTCAGACCCCCGACCTCCTCTACCCTTCTCATCACAGCAGCTACCACCACCAGCACATCGCTGTACCACACTACCAGCACTGACCTGTATGACTACTGAGAGGACGTGCTGAGAACAGATGACTGACCTCACAGGAGAGAAAGACTGACTGCAGATGTGTCTATAAATGTTAACCATCGTTCCAAACCGATCAAGGAGTAACATGACAGGCCAACATGTCTGACCAGCATCGACACCCAAACTGTAACATGCAGTGTTCAAAACTATTTATTTTGCTTCTGCTGCATCTCTTTGCTTTTACCTGATCAATATCAGTGATCTGTATGTACGGCTCAATGAGTAAAATTATCAACCAGTCTATGTTTACATTGGAAGAACAGAAAAAAATCCCAACTACTGTATGTTCAGGTGGCTCAGACGATACAGTATTTTTGTAAATTGCTTATTTTAAGTGTCACGTGGAGCACCTCTGTCATCCTGTCATGTTTGAGTTTCTCGTGTTTTTCAGTGTGTTTCAGTGTGTAAATGTGGATCGATAATGCTCAGGAGCTTTTGACAGATTTGATTGTGGACAAACAAGAATGTAAAGTCGAGATCCTCAAAAAAGGCCTCGATGTACCAAAAAGAATCGGCTGGCAGTGAAGAGTGGGCATTCAATGGGGTCTTGACTTGTGTACGGGTTATACTGCTGGTGTGTGAGAAGACCCAGCAAAGATATTTATTAAATGTGATGCCTTTTAGGTGATCGTTTCTGACCTCCAGAGGGTTCTTATTCATGCCTCCATGCAGAGTGTAAAGACTGACCTTGTGCTTTTAACAGGGCACACGAGACAAACCGCCTTCGTGTCTTATTTCTTCAATGAGAGAGTCCCTAGATGGCACTGTTCACCACTATGAGAGATGAAATTACTACACTATGAAGCACAAAAATAATCATTCCTAGCCTGTGCTGTTTGGGTATGGCTTGACTGTCGTCCTTGAACACAACAAAGGCTTCCACGTCATTAAACCTTCTTGGAACCATGTAATTATTTTTATGCTAGAGGACAAAACACATGATCTATTGTATATAATGTTTTTAGACTAAGAATTAAAGTTGTAGTAACGTATTTATAAAGAGAATATTCTGCAAATCCCACAACAGACTTATCAGACAAGAAATCTCAGATAATTCCGAACATAAAGAACTCTCACATGGGGATATTTCAGCGTTGCAGGCTGTTCTAAGAACACAAAGAACGGCGCATGAAACTCCGCCCTGTGTCCTGCGTTGACCGACTTGTTTCAATATCCCAAAGCGGTTTTTAGGTCCGGGTGGAGGGTCACCGCCGGCGCACCCACACGTGTTAACAGTCGGGAAGCTCGAGCTGAAAGAAAGGATCATATTCATTCATGAAGTTATCTGTCGCTCAGTGAAGTCGAACAAGCTTTGAGCGTGATTTCGGCTGCTGAACCGGGGAAGGAAATGAATTCATGGACCCGAGAGTTGCAGAGCCGCCACTGTTGCTTATGAACTAATCAGACTGAAACATGTGTTTAGACTGAACTTCTCCTTTTAGCTGAAAACATGAAGTTATAGGCCTATCTGTCGTTACCGTGACGCGCTGGATGTTTAGTGTTCACCCATGAAACAAGACTTTCTGCCACTTTAAGTTTAGTTTGCAGTATCTTAAGCCTCAGAAGAGTGAACACTTTGAACTCCATGAGTATACCGAGGAGACTCGTTTAATATGGGCGAGAAACAAGCGTTAGGAGAGGCGTCACTAAACGAGGATCAGACCAAGGCGGACTTGGAGAACCATGTCAAGCTGGACGCGGCTGACGTGGCGCAGTGCGCCGACGATCAGTGTCGGCTGGACGGTCAAGGAGCACCGCGACCCACCCGTCTGTACAAGCGGCGCTGGATGATTGTCCTCCTGTTCAGCTCGTATTCACTGTGTAACTCCTACCAATGGATACAGTACGGCATCATCAGCAACATTTTCATGAAGTTCTACAATGTGGACGCCTTCACCATAGACTGGATGTCCATGATCTACATGCTGACATACATTCCCTTCATCTTCCCGGTGACTTGGTTGCTGGATAAGAAGGGACTCCGGATCATCGCGCTGGTGGCCACTGCGCTCAACTGTGCAGGGACATGGATCAAGGTGGCCAGCGCCAGACCCGACCTGTTCGGAGTCACCTTCCTGGGACAGTTCTCCTGCTCGTGCGCGCAGGTGTTCATCCTCGGAATGCCGTCGAGGATCGCGTCTGTGTGGTTCGGTTCAGAGGAAGTGTCCACCGCCTGCTCCATCGGAGTCTTTGGGAATCAGGTAGACCGTGACGCGCCGACTTTCCTCTAGTCAGTAATTAGGTCATGGTGGATCTTTACCTACTGGATTACTTATTTAACCTAAATTAAATTGGTTAATACAAAGAAAACACCCTTGATCTCTTTGGCACGTGTGCGTAATTACGCGCGTTCTGTGCACCTACTGTGCGTTAAAGCCACAACACTGTCTGGTGAGAATGTGTCAGAATGAATGGCAGCAAATATACAGTGAAAAGGCATGCAAGAAGAGACATTTACATCTACAGCTATAATAACAACCTCAATGTGGCCTGATTTATATAAGGCCTTTTTTGGAGGTATTGTATCCCATACACAGACGAAACGTTGTCAGCTCAAAGCTTCTTATTATTAATCAGCATGAAACACGTGGATGAGTCTCCGTGTCCCTAAAAGGCTCATATTTACAGAAAACATCCTCTCTTTCAAACATGCCTTTCTCTGCTTGCCCTCAGCCATGGTCACAATAGTAACCACAGAATGGGTAACAAAAGAAAACAACTGTATTAATAAGTTGTATGAAAAGGCACAAACGAATGAAGGATCCAAAACTGTGTAAATCAACAAAGGAAGAATTTAAATTGAATGCACTTGAGCCTGTTCTAAACAAATAGGAAATAATAAAAGTAGCAAAAATTGATCAACTTCTACCATAATGTCAGTGCTTCAGTGATTAAAGTAAGTCTATAAGATGTGAGTATGGATGCTCTCAGGTCTTCTGGCAAAGCTTTTAGAGAAGTTAGAGAACATTTCCCATGAAACTGTTTTCTCTATCTCTGTCTGTGACTAGTGATGGTCACATGTCCACGGTAATGATGTCATGGTACCATTATTTTGATCTTTTATACAAGATAATTATAAAGAAGTCGATACTTGATACCACAAGAAGAAAAAAGTTCTCATCAGACAAAACAGGATTTTTTTATTTATTTTATTTTTTTTTTTTAATTAAAAACCTGCACACATTGCTGGTCTGGAGAAAGCCACTGAACACATACCAACACATTTGTAATAACATAAATAGTATCCCACCTTTTTTTTAAGCTCTGTTACCTTTGATACCCTTGATTAAACAGGGTTGTTTCAAACAAGACTTTTGACAGCCTTAGTGCACACACACATAAAAAAAAACACTGTTAATGTGCTCTTATTGCATTCTGTTTATCTGAATTAGGAGCAGAAGGGCACTTTAAAATCCACAAGCAGCCAAATAAGCACACAAGAGTGTACAGGTCAACTTCGATTTAACACTTTCAGATTCTGAACAAACAACACTTGAGTCAACTTTCAGTGCATCAACTCCAAGTAAATGTCAGTGAAAAGTCATCACTTGAGTGGAAAATGAGCTGTAGTAAGTAAGAGCAAACATTTGTCAGCTTTCTGACAAATCGCCTGATTTCAACTTGCAATCTTTGTGTATTTGATGCTTTGCTCTTCAAACCTTCCATTACACTATTCCTGCTGACTCCTGCAGGAGCCAGTGGAGGTATAAAAGTTAGTTTTCTTCACATCAGCAGCCTTTCTCTGTCGTCTGATAAATGACTTGTCTTGACTTCCTTCGTCTGTGCAAATTAGGCCTCAATTTGGTTGTAATAGTTTGTTTTATTGCATCCAATCTGCCTTCTTATCAGCGTGTTTTATCATATCACAGCTTTCAATGGAATACAAGTCATGTTTCAATGACATCACATTGCACGTTACTGCCACGTCGATGTTCTTTTATTATCTCTTATTGTCAAAGACATGAATAGCAGCTATTTCAAGCACGGTCAGCACAAAAAAGTTCTATTTTTCAAACATAAAGCAAAAAAAAAAAAAATCTGTGGCAAAATCTAAATTTTAAGCCTAAATTATATAATCACATTCTTTTCAGGAATGTACTGTTCTAGGTGTTATCTTTAAGAGTACAGGCATCTGTAGGTGATCAATAACAGACTTGGAAATATTAACCTGTTGTACCAAAAGCCCCTCCACATTCAAATGAGTCAGCCTTCACAAGAGACTTAATTAAAGTTCAACAGGGAAATATGTCTGTTAATTGTTTTCTGGGTTTATTGGGTTTATTTGTACAGTTAAGTAAAGAGGTAATACAAGGTCTGAGTTGGTAGGAGTGGTTTACGTGGAATTGGAAGATTTCCTATATTAACATCACATGACAGGGCTGAGGATATGTGCAGCGAGTTGTGCATGGACAACTCCAGCTGTGCTCGCTCTCTGGCGTCTCTGAGAAAAGCATCTTTCTCCAACAGGCAGTTTGTACCCAGGACAGCGAGCTGTTCAGGACACAAGCTCTGAAATTTGAAGACCTCTCACCTCTCACGTTCCAGGGGCCCACCGGGGGACGGTTATAATGCCACAAAACAACACCTTGAAAGGCAACCATGAAAATTCTGAACTCAGTGCTGAGGAGTGGCCGTGGTCCAAGGCTGCAAAGAATCGCGCTCCGGGCCTCGCTTCGCTTCAGTGGAGTCCAGGACCTTTAGGCAGAGCCATCTCCATTGGTTCACGGTTAGACGCTGAGGCTTTACACGGTGACCAGGCAGAGCGGGCCCCCAAGGCTGGGACCAAACTTTACCACCGTCGCTGGCTCATGCTGTTTCTCTTCAGCGCCATCTCAGCCAGCAATTCCTTCATGTGGCTTCAGTACAGCATTATTAGCAACATATTCATGCGCTTCTACAACATTGACTCTCTGGCCATTGACTGGTTGTCCATGATCTACCTGCTCACTTACATCCCACTTATTCTGCCCGTCCTGTGGCTCCTGGACAACAGGGGAATCCGGGACGTTGTCCTCGTTGGGTCAGCCTTTAACTGCATTGGTGCATGGATAAAAATTGGTAGCGCCAGTCCCAATATGTTCCCAGTCACCTTTTTCGGCCAGTTTGTGTGCTCAGTGGCCACCGTGTTTGTCCTTGGTATCCCTTCTTACCTTGCCTCGGTGTGGTTTGGAGATAAAGAGGTTTCCACTGCGTGTTCCATAGGAGTTCTTGGGAACCAGGTTTGTCTGAATGTCTTATTGGTCAGCATTTAATTTCTTCTCCTGCAGCAGGGTCCGCATAGCCGGGCTGTCTGACAGCAGTCTGTATATTATGCAGGGCTGCACTGGATGCCAGAGACACATAAGACTTCTAGTGTCCTGGTGCGAGTCCTGAGAAAGCTATGGCAACTGCTCGCTGAAACCTCCTTGTTACACTTTGTCCGTTTTAGCTGTTTAAACGTAAAAATGCTCTTTCCCAGGAATAAAGTTCTGTGTTATTCAGATGACACAGATGCTCTTAAAACATCATCATATAGCAGCCCAATTTGACAATAATTACATTTTCAAATTTCAGTGTTGTTGTAGTAGAGTTTGGTTGAAAATTAAAATCAGTTGATGTTTAAAATCATTTAATTTAATAGTCTAGATTCAACAAGCAAGATGTGAGCCAACTTCATATCACGTGCTATCGATAACACTGCTCCCATCTACCTTTAAGGAGTCTTACACGTGATTACATTTACATTTTAACCAATAGATAATATTAAATTAATATAATATATACTCTAAATTGTGTTAAAACAAGCAATGACAGCTTCTAAATACACATGTTGTGGTACCAGTTAGTCAGTATTAATGAGATTTAGGAAAAAAGCCAGAAACAGTAGCATTAAAAGCAAAACTTTTTGGTTTTTCAGTCACCTTGATTTGACTCGGAAAGCAGTAATGTGGCGCTCAGTGTATTCACATCTGAGCTTTATCTCTACATTAACTTGTGTTGTATGTCTTCACTGTCTTGCAGCTGGGCATCGCCATCGGGTTCCTCGTGCCTCCGATCCTGGTGCCTAACGTGGACGACATGGACGAGCTGGCTCACCACATCAGCGTCATGTTCTACATCACAGCAGGAGTGGCTACTTTACTCTTCATCCTCGTTGTCTTTGGTAAGATTTGTCACGTAGCGATGATGGTGGCCGATGAAAAGGGATGTTGTTTCTGGGGTAATGTGGTGCTGTTGTGCAGTTTTTTTAAATGTAATTTCTTGATACTTTGTGCAGCTCAAAATAAGTTTTAAAACCTCTGCAGATAAAACTGAAACTTTCTGCATGACCACACACCATGGAGGCTAATATGTGTTTTGCATTTTCAGCAGTTTTTGAATTTACATAAAATGCAGATTAAGTGCATTTAAATGCAAGTTTAAAATTGATTTTACTGTACCGTGCAACCAATGACTTTTTTTGTGAATGGATGAAGAGGTCAAGTGTTCAGTGATGCAGTCAAGTGAGAGAAATGGATGATTTCAAAGTGTGTCATCACCTCAGTCACTAAAACTCCCTTCCCGCAGAAACACTCAGGCTTCTTCATGTCGCAGCCTTTTTCACTCAGGCCAATGGGATTTCCTTTTTCAGTTGACGATGGTTTTAATTTACCACAGACTTACTCTCTGACAAGAAGCACCATTCAGTGGAGAAGAAAAGTGCTGAGCTGCATGTTCGCACCAACACAAAACCTTCCCTGGATGGGAGATTGGCAAAAAGATACTATTGTGGTACAAGTAAGGTCAGGAGAAATGTCACGGGAATGGACACAAAGGTGCTTCAGCATACTGCTTTGTAACACAAATGTTAGATCTAGATTCATTAGGAATAGAAGAGCTGTGATCTCAAATGAGCCGTCTGGTAGAAGGAAGTGGCGTTACCTCACATGACAAACAGGATATGAGTGGTCAGGAAAAATGCTTAGTCGCTACTTTAAATCTGCTACTCACACATTTTGACCGTCTTTGTCTTTTTCTTACTTTTCCCATGTATATGGTCTCAGAGTTGACATCATGAATAGCACATTTAGCACCTCCTGTGTAGCAAATCACATCAGTTGTTCTATTTTTATTGAGAAACTAGAAAAATACTCTATGTCATACACAGGGGAGGTAACATCAGCAATAGACATGGTCAGTCAGAATACAAAAGCAAGCAATGTGGTAAGTATGTGCTACCTCTGCAGAGAACACTAGGCAGGGCAGTTGTCAGAGAGGAGGAACAAGTTGGATGAAAAAGCTCTTGTCCGGCAGGCCAGGGGAAGGCGGGGGCGCTCGTAAGCGCTCTGCATTCAGAAACACAAAAGGATGCTTGTGAAGGCATTCCATAGTAGCAGCAAGTACAACATTCAGACTGACCAAGCTGTCAGTGTTTCACTGTAGTCTCCTGCTGTTAATAAAGCACCTTTAAATGCAGACTCCAGCTCATTCTGCTCGTTCCACTAGTTGAATGCCTTGTGCATTTGTTAATGAGCCCAGTTCCGAATTTATTTCAGTGGTTTTGCCTTTTTTTTTTTGAAGCTACAGCTGTGAGATGGTTATCTTAGCTTAGCATAAAAACTGGAGAACACAGGTAGCAGCGAGCCTCACGCTATCCAAAGGTCACAAAACAAACCTGCCAGCTCCTCCAAGCTCACTTACTTACTGATCCCGCGAGGGGAAATTCCAAAACAGTTACTCCTGTGTTTCACTCAGGAATCATGTGATCGACTACAATCGGCCAGACGCAGTGACTTCATGTCAGTTTTTGTTCGTACTAACGAACATGTTAATTGGTGAGCTTTAGAGATGCTAAGAGGCAGACTTGTTTTTAGCTTTTAACAGAGCCAAGCGAGCTGTCCCCCTCCCCCCAATTTCCAGTCTTTATGCTGAGGTAATCAAAGTTCTTCCTGGCTGTAGCTACATTTTACAGACATGAGAGAGGTATCTATAGTATCTTCCCATCTAATTTTTGTCAAGAAACCAATTAATAATTATATTTTTAGTGTCAAACTATTCAGCTCAAAGCTAATCCCATTGTACATGACTATGAGTTGTGGCCTTAATCATAGGGGGATTTTCCCACACAGACCTTTTCATTTTAATAATTTAAAATGCATGAAAAGGTGAAACTATACAGTAATTCTTATTTCTTACCCTTTGAACTACTCATTACTCTTCATCCTGTTCTGAGCGATATCGTGTACTTAAAAGGTAGATATACTAGAGATAAAGGAAGAATCTGAATGCGCCCATGTCATATAACTCAAAGGTTTTGCAATCTTAAGATTTGATCAGGGCTCTTATCCTGCTGAGGGCATGCAGACTCTCCCCCGCCTTCGGTCAGGCGATGGATGGTGGGAAAGGGATGTCACTGTAGCTGCTCTCGGTTACTCGAGCAAGATAATTCACACCAGTTGGCCACAGTAGTTTCATGATATGACACATATACTCACACACAGAGCACTCCCTCACACATACATGCAAGATGCCATGTGTGAGGGTTGTCCTGCTGGCTGGGCCATCTGTAGCCCTGCTACAGGCCTGTGAGTCAGCAGGGCAGACAAAGTCCCAGGATTTGCATAAAGTGTGCAAAAAGTTTGGCTGCAGCTTTCCTCTAAACAAATCGTCAGCCGGTTAACCACAACCAAGTTTACCACAAAGAAAGTCTGCATTAAGACCCAACGTGAGTGAATCTGAGTGAATGAATAAGGGGAATCCCTGGGGGTGTTGAGGGAAAATTAGCATGCACAAATTGTTTTACCTGTATGAGCACCTCAAAGACGATTTAAATACAACTGGCCGTTTCCTTTGTGCCACAATGAACGGTGTAAAATGCAGTGAGGCCATTTCCATTTCTTCATACATTGTCAGAGCAGCCATCTCGGGCTCGTTTCACAGGATTAGTGAGAACTGGTTACTGAACACAAACCCTCAAGTCAGCTTTGCTTGTGGGAGCAAAGGCTGGCTCTTCTCCAAGAACCACAAAGACAGACATCTGTGTTTCCCCATGAGGCCTGAGGGCACACGCTCTCACCCAGGAGAAAGACCGACTGAAACAGGTCACATCACAGTTATCACCCCAAAGGATAACCGAAGGTCCTCTGGCTCAGAGTCTGGCTGTCTGTCCTCCAGAACAGGGAATTTAAGGATATCTACATCTTACACTGTGTGGACGTGTGTTAAGCATGCTGTTCGTGTGCGGACCTGTCTGAATGCGCCATTCCACATGAAACCTTGCAGCTGTTCAGGATAATACTACATGAAATGCACCTCTCAGACATGCATGCAGTGGACATTTGGAAAGTGTAAAGAGGAGAAACATAATGTTCAATTGGTAGCTTCTGTTGCTTTTGCCAATTAAACCCAAATAGACCCTCCTTAAATTTCCCCTTTAGTGAAAGGAACAAAGAGCAGACATCCCAGACTGTGTCAAACTCTTTTTTGGTCTCTGTATGTTAGTCTTCCAGGAGCGTCCTGAACTTCCTCCAACTCAGGCCCAGGCCACGGCTCGTAGCATTCCATCAGAGCAGTACTCCTACACCGCCTCCATCCTCAGGCTGCTCCGCAACAGGCCCTTCATCCTCCTCATCATCACTTATGGTTGGTCATCACTATTCTACAAAGTACTATGTATTAAACTCTTTTGCAGGTTATGTCAAACAGTGCTTTAAAATTCATTTAAAGCAGGGAAAGGATGCAAAAAAACAGATTTGGGGGGTTGTTTTAATAAAAGCAGCTAGAGAAAGTGAAGAAATTACTTTGGTTGATTTGTATTGTCATGTTTGAATCCTCGCAGTTACAGTTAAGATCAAAATGTCCAGCGCATGTTCTCCGGGATGATAGTTATGTTATTATGAGGAAAATGTCTGAGATTCAATGATAAGATGAGCTTTAGAGGTTCATCTTATCATTGAATGCACACAAGTCATCAGTTATTCAAAAGCTCAGAGAGATGTGGGACAGCTTGGCTTGGGGAAGTTCAAAGTTTATTTATGCTCTGACAATGTTTAACAGGTCATTGATGTGGCGTTTCGAGAGCGGGCAGTCATGGACATCGAGTTAGTTTCCATGGCATCTGCTCAATTTTTCAAAGAAAGCAACTATGTCAAACAGCTGTGAGCAATTTTAAGAAACACATTCACCTCGCTTGACCTCCCCATTTCACTTTATGTGGCACAATTCACGCAACTATTATTAGCGCGTGTCCCTCGGTCCTTCTGTCTTCCTGCGGGTGATCTTTGGTTTGTCAGATAACTATGCAGAGTCCACTTGGTTTCAGATTTACCTGCGATCGTCCTCCACCTGTTCCTGCCTGTTTAGCCGTAGCTGCTGGTCCTGAATGTCCAGTTGTTCAGTTTTATTTTATACTATTTGCAAACCAATGTTTGCAAATAGTATAAAATAAAACAATATATTAATTGTCGTTTTTACATTTTGCACCCTCAGATTTATTCTCTTCACAATTTGTTAACAGTCGCAGGAATGTTTTAAGGAGTGCGTTTATGTCTGAGTTATGACTTTACCTAAAATCTTTGTCTGGTCATTGCAGATCTTTTATCCTTTTATAGAAATCCTTGGTTTGGGACAGCTCTGTTTAGGAAACCAGCCCGATTAGGTTCATTTGACACAACTGAAGACTAAAACCCTTTGACGGCTCGCGTTGCAATATTTCATGTTTTGCTAAAGGAAGTTTGCTCAGTGCTTCCTTGACATTGTGAAAAGTTTCCTGAAAGATATTTTTGTCCTTTGCGGTGTGCAGACTTTGTTTGACAATATTTCCCACCTCACAGGTTTGAACGTGGGTTGTTTCTATGCTGTTGGCACCCTGCTGAACCGCATGATCATCGAGCATTACCCTGTAAGTTCTGCCTGCAGTGTCTCTATATGGATATATGCACATGCTGTATGAAAGAGTGTTTTGCTTACTGCTTCCTCTGTGTTGACCTCCAATTATACCTGTTACCCATAAACCTTTATTACACTTCCCACAGCTTGAGATTACAGGACTTAAAAGCGGCTTCAGGTGTTGTATTTTCATTGCAGCTACACTCAGCACAGGTTTAATACCCAGAACATATCAATAAACTGCTCTATGGTAACAGATTTAACACCAGTAAATCCAGTTTTCACTGAACACAGCATTCATTCATTCATTCATTCATTAGTTTGGGGGTTTTTTTTACTCTTGAGTTTCAGTTTGCTGTAGGACAACTAATACAATCTCATATGCAAGTAGACTGAAGCTATGGAGGAGCGAGTTGCTTTTTGAAGCTTTTCATTTTACTGTCCATCCCTCGCAGGTGTGCAGAAAGCATCGATGTTTGGATTGATGCCTGCTTTCTCTGAATCTGCCCTGCCTTTTGTGGTATGCAAGGTCACTAAGGTCACTAAGCTAAGTCCTGTCTCGCTTGACCCTTCAGGGAGAAGAGGTGAACGCCGGGAGGATCGGCCTCACCATTGTTATCGCGGGGATGGTCGGCTCCCTGATCTGCGGCATCTGGCTGGACAAAACGAAAACCTACAAGTAAGTGAAAAAGCTGCGCAGAGATGGAATCATATGAGCGATTGGCTTTCGTTTGATCTGTATTTCTGTTCTGTTTCTCTTGTTTGGTGTTTATGTGTTAGCTGTTGGGGCTCTGTGTCTGTTTATCCAGGTGCAGCATGCTGCTCTAACAGTGAGCTTTCTGACCTCTCGCTCCTGCTTCGGGGGTCTTCTGGCTGTGTAGTGACAGCAGTGTCCCCCCTGTGGGGGGCTTCGCTCAACCCCCCTTGCCGTCTCATTGTTTTGCAAATGGGGGAGTGTGTTTGTGGCATACATGCAGCCCCACCTGGCTTTGTTGTTGTTGTTGCTGAATCCACACATTTGAATTACTCTCATTGTCACAAATCCTATTCCATAACATTTAAATTGAGTGCGCGTGCCTCACAGCAAGAAGGTCGCCGGTTCGATTCCCGGGTCAGGCCTTTCTGTGTGAAGTTTGCATGTTCTTCCCGTGCATGCGTGGGTTCTCTCCGGGTACTCCGGCTTCCTCTCACAGACCAAAAACATGCTCATTAGGTTAATTGGTTCTTATTTGTTTTTAATCAGCAAAGTGCCGAAAGGGAAAAAGGAAATTCCGCCTTTGTGTATTCTCGCCAAACTTGTTTCACAGTAATCGTTCAGCAAGAAACTGTCAGTAAATATGTGGTGAGTTTTAAAAGCGCCCTGCAGAGTTTTTCTGCAAACAAACAAAAGTTGTGTTTGCATTCAGTGTTACTCATCGAAACGCTTTGAGTGTTTCCTTGAGGTCTAAAAAATGTGTCGAATGCATTTCTTATAAAACATCTGAAAAGGCTGTTTTTTGTGTGTTTTTTTTTTACATTTGCATTCAATACTCTGGCCATATCACGATAATGACCGCTGTAACGTTCAGTGCTTTATTTTTCTCTCCTCGTCCAGGCAGACGACCCTGGCTGTCTACTTCATGTCTCTGGTGGGGATGATAATCTATGCTTCTACACTCAGTCTGGGACACCTCTGGGTTGTCTTCATCACCGCTGGAGCTCTTGGGTACTCTTTCATTCATTCACTCAAAACTTTACTAATATTTGAGAGATCATTGAGGGCTTTCTCTCAATTACAATAACATCGAGTCAATTACAAAAGATCTCAACCAAGAGATGCACTAACAAGCAAAAGGCAATGCTACAGCCAGCTAATAAAAGTTCCAAGATAACTGAAATCTTAAATAAAATACATTTTGCTTGAGTGTATGACTATTAGCTGGTGTGAGTTCAGTAATATCACATTTTAAGCTTTAACTATTTAACACATTTCTTATACTGAAACATCTCCTCCACTGAATTCTGTTATGGTAATTTTTCAAAGTGCAAATCTTCTGTTGACATTTACAATAATAATTTACTGCCGTGTTTATTCAGCTTGAGACAGTGGCTTGATAAGCATTCACTGTAAACACACCCTACACACAGCAGAAGGTAAGGCCTTACCTTTGTACGCACTGACTCATTTGGACTCAGGGTATATGGAGTACAGTATAAATGCATCCCAATGACTGGAAAGGAAAAACAGCTGACTTTATAGGTGGAAATGATCTAAAAGGCTACATATCGTATGTTTCTCTTCTCCTTTGGAATTAAAACCAGATCTTTTACCAGATCCAGCAGTAAATCTTACATTCAGTTTTAACCTTTATGCGGCTGTTGTGGAATTATTACACCTCTTCAGTAGCACAGATTGGTCTTCCAGATTGTGCTCTCCGGTTCTGTGAGGGCACACCTACATGATATACCATACGGGCGCACATACACGCAGGACAGTGTTCATCATTGACGTGACTCAGGCTGAACCATCAGGAAAACTCCCAGAAAGCGTCACTTGTCACATTCCTGCTGGAATTCCTGGTATTCAGCTGATAAAGTTCCTTTTTTTCCCCCAGTGTGTACAACCACTCTCCACTGTAGTATCTAAAAAAATCTCTTATTAATAATAATTTCTATTCTTCTATGTATCATTAGCTGATCTCTGAATGAACTATTGATACACGCTATGGATCCCATGCAAAGAGAAAGCAGCAACACCAAAGCATCATGTGCTCTGCTCTGTGTTCTTGTTATCGAAGCATATTTATTGGCAGCTGAGAAAAGTGCCTGGAAATACAGCGTGGACTGAGTCAGGCTGAGGTGCTTTGCTGTTGTTGCCATGTAAGAATTGAGTTTCACTTGTTGTCACCTCAGTGGAAGGTTGACTTGTTGCTATTGAGTGAGAAAATCATTTGGTGTCAATGTCTGGCTTTGGAAACCTGTTTTTCCTTCATATCATCACGATAGTCATTAAGCCATAGATGAGGGCGTCAGTCTTAAATCCCTGAGAGGACTTTCCTGTTTAGTGGGTTCAAAGTTTTCATTCACTTGTGAGGTATTATGAAGAGGGAGAGGCCAGGTCTGTGTGATAAAACACGTTGCTGTACAGAGCCAATCCCACACATGCTAAATCCACGCTGTATTATTGAAATGTAGATCAAATTCGAAAGTTCGTGACTTAAAAGTGTTGAATGTGTGTGTGTCCAGGTTCTTCATGACAGGCTACCTGCCGCTGGGCTTTGAGTTTGCAGTCGAACTGACGTACCCAGAGTCAGAGGGAACGTCATCAGGACTCCTCAACTGTTCAGCACAGGTACAGCTCGGTGACCTGTAGGGTCAGCAAAGAGATAACATGACAACAAATGTCAACAAACACTGGTTGTGCACATTCTGTCCAACTTGTTTGTTCCTTGTACACTTGGGGCCCTGTTACACCAAATTTACAACATGCAATCTGCAATTTACAGCAGGAGCCCTGTAGAATGCACTGATTTTTGCGTTTCCGAGCAGCCATATGACAGTGCTCCTGTTTACAATCTTTGTGTAAGCAGTGACTGCAGAAGAGCTTTGTGAATGGATAGCTAAATGCAGATACTGGCACCACTATACTGCAGGAGTCCCTTGAATGCAGCATTTTAGGCTGCAGGGATGCTGATGCCACTCCTGATAGGCCTTAGCTTCTTACAGGGCTGAGATGAAAGTGAGGATAAGCACATATGGTTTGCTTTTTGTTGTCGTTGTTGTTGTGTTGTCCTAATTATTGCATGTTCCGCATGCACAGGTGTTTGGCATTATATTCACCATCTGCCAGGGGAAGATCATCGACAGTTTCGGCACACTGGCAGGAAACATCTTCCTCTGCGTCTTTCTTCTCATCGGCACAATAATGACAGGTAAGACCTTTGTGACTGTGAAACGCATCCTGTACAGAGTCATAGCAAGCTACTGGTTTTAATTCACATACAGCAGTGTGGAATTGGTTTTGTCTGACACTCTTTCTGTTATGAGTTTATTCGCGTTCCTCTGGGAAAATGTTGAATTTCAAGTATGTATACCATGGCTACATTATAACTTTGAGGACTCTGTTGGGGTTGTTATGATCCATCACAATGAAATGTGTTTTTATTGTAGCATATACTTAAAAAAAATGAAGGTATTGCTTCCTGCTAAGGGTTTAGACTTCTTGGAAACTCTTTTCAAGTTTGGGAAAAGACAACGCGTAAACAAAGGCATGTCTGCTCCATCCTCCTCGCTCAAAAGTGACTGTTTGTCATTAAGCGCTAAGTTTCTAGAAAAACAAGGCGGAGGGTGGAGCGGTAAACATTTTGTTGTTCATTGACTGAGTAATGGAAACTTTTGCATCACTCAGAAGGTAATCAACAGACTGTCAGAAATGCATTGCATTCTGACACAGTAGTTTGTTTTCAGGTGATAAAGGCGAGAAGCCACTTAGAGCCATTTGCATGGTCCATTGAGGGGTTTATGAGCAATGAATAACTTTTAAAGAATGTTTTGCCCACTGAAGCACAAAACTCATGCATGCCAGAAAACACCGCAAGATTATTTAGTAAGACTTTTCTGCTCATAAAGATCAGACTGACTCACTGTCTTTTCTAACTTACTCAGCATTAAGACGTATGAGTGGACATCTTGTTGTGGGTATCATGCCAGTTTGCAAAAGAAAAAAAAAACATAAACTGAGCTCCCACTTCTTTGATTTGTCATATTCTGGAGTCTTTTGTCAAGCTGCCATCAAAATGCACTGTATAAAATTATATAATATGTAATAATCTGTGATATATTGAGTGAGAAAGGTTCAAACTTGTTGTGAAACATTCTCCCTAAGTGGAAATCGAGGGTTAATGATTAAGTCGCTGTCAAGCTGTTTTTATAATTTGAGTTTGAGGGTCAGTGAGGATTCATGACTCCAGTTTGATACTGTATTTTCTTGCATTTGTTGCAACACAGTCTTGTGAAATACAAAGTGAACGATACTTTAGTAGAGCCAGGGTCATGGTTGTAAAGTGTCTGTACAGAGGAGCCATCTAGTGGACAGTCGCCTTTATTACATCATGTCGTTCACCTGCACTTCTAAACCTAACATTAATCTGCATATATGCCATCAAGATGTATTTAAAGCAGAGGATGGACTTAAAATAATTTTCATTCTTTTGTTGCTTTGTGAAACAAGTCATGTGGCCTCATTTCATGCATGCTTTAGCTGTTCTGTGTCTTTATGTCCCCGCAGGCTTAATAAGGTCTGATCTGCGGAGACAGAATGCAAACCGGTTGGCCAAAGCAGAAGTAAGTGTTAAAGCTTCAGAAAATAAAGTTAGGCTGTATACACTGTAGTGGTGCTAGTATAATGTGGTACAGGCCTTTTCCACACAGGACATTTTGACACGTCGCAGCAGGAAAGGCACAGGTGTCAGTAATTAAATTAATGATGGCTGACTTCCATTCAGCTGCTTCACTTACAGGTCCTGGTGCACTGTCACTGCCACAGCTGACTGAGGCTACGTTTACACATAGCAGGGCATTTTGGAAAATGGATATTTTAGCCCCTCCGTTTTCAAAAATAACATCGTGCACACAAAATCGATTTAAAAATGTATTTACATGAACCCAGATAAATATGCCATCAAGCGCCATCATAACTATGCCAAACATATGGGCGCAAGAGTAAACAGGGTCGCTCACATGACTTTATTTTCAGTCGCATGTTATGACGTTTCGGAAGCTAAAACACTGTTTAACCCTGTTTACACGCCAACACATAACCGGCATTTTCAGAAATCTCCCAAAAAAAAATCCCCCAAAAATTTGGCTGGAGTTTTTAAAAATGATTGTTTTCTGTGAAAAAACCTCCGTTTGCATGTAAATGAGAGGCCAAACTGCATGAAAACATATGCGTTTTCCCTAAATGTAAACGTAGCCTGAGACATTTGAATAGAACGGAGCTTTTCCTACTATGACAAGTCAAAGTGTGTGTTGTGAAAAAGGCCTGAGTTTTATTTGTTTGCATGGAAGGCATGCAGTCGAAGTCACATGTGTGTCCTGTGCTGCTCCTGAAATAACTTCGTCCCTGCTCCCTTTGTGTCTATTTTTGCTGTTGTCTTGAGTTGGCCTCCATGTCTGTACTAATTTGTTGAATTTAACAGCTTCACCGTCTCTGCTGTATCCGCTTGCATATGCTTGCATGTTAAGAAATGTATTAACTGCCAAATATCTTAGAACTTGTTAAATATGTCTGGATAGTACCAATGTTTACTGCTTTATTGCTCTCATTTCCCCCCTGTTCCTAACCCATACTGTCTTATTTTTTCTATTTAACCACTGTGTAACTTGCCATCCTTTCGTAGCAGATTGCATTTCACAGGTTGTTTGAATGAAAAGACCACAAAGGCACAGAGACAAATTAGCAAATGCTGACAGGACCATGGACAATTATCTTCCTTATTGATGCTTGGGTGGGTCTCCAAGCTCTGTGGTGAAGTTGCTGATGAATGCTGACAGGAAACTATCTCACATCTACTGCTAACATACAGTGAGAGTTCAAAATTCACTTTCTAAAACTCAAGCAAGAAATCACTGGGTGGATTGGAAAACTGCCTGTCAGAGCAGATTCTGTTGCAGCCACTTCATCCCAGACTGGAGACTGAAACGCTGGATGAAAAGTGATCAGTAGCTGTTGTTTTAGGCGGAGAGGCAGATGTCCAGACAGGACTACGGAGCCACGGTGCTAATCCCCGCCGAGCCGCAGAATCCTCCCTCTCAAGCCTGATCAATAAACCTTTTTGCTGCCACAAAAAAAAAAAAATCTGCTCAAATCTTAGCTCAACACACAGATGCATAAAGGTAGGAGCACAGAGCAATCACACACTGTCGATAATCACCAACACCTGCTGCACATCCTTCCACCTCTCACTGTTTCTTCCAATCAAAAAATGAAAAAATGTGATTTTCTCTATCTTTTGCAATTCCAACTGAATTGAACTCAGCTACCGAACATAGTTTAAATGAGCTCAGGTAATAATTAACCACATCACAGATTATACACCTCATATGTATTTGATAGTAACCATATAATGATGATGTGCCTGGATTACTGCTATCTGTGTGGATAGGTGACTCACTGGAAACTACAGTTTTATTGCTGAAACTTGTCTTGTTTACGTGTTGTTTTGTAACAAATTCCTGTTTGAAGGTCAGACAGCTCACACTCTTAGTGTGTGTGATGGCTTTGGATGGGAAATGGTTGCGTGGTTAAACTGTTTTTAAACGTTTTAAACAAGTGTACAGAGCCTCTTTCAATGATCCTGCATGGCTGCTAAATAATACAAATTAAATCCCGTCTAGACGTGTGTTATTATGAGTGAGGCTTTGCTTGTGTACACCACAGGCTTTTGAAAGATGATTATGTATCCTGTGGCTTATATTTTGAGGAAACAGCAGGATTTTCATACTTGGTGAAGTTACATGTGCATCTATTATCTTATCTAGAGCAGCTACAACACAATAACATAACTTTTTTATTCTAATGTTACTGATGTGAGGGTGGCGTCTGTCTACGCTGTACGATTTGGGACACTTACAGGTCTTTTCTGCAAACCTGAAGAGCTAACTTTTTGCGGTCTGGTAGCATTATCACTGCTACTAGACACCATTTTCCACTGGTTTTGGAAATCCAAGTCACAGACAATTTCATCTGTAAACTGTCATTTTACTTGTTTCCAGCAAGTTGTTTGATTCACAACTACAGAAAATGTCCATAATTAAGCTCTCATGACATTGCGATAAGGTGTTTTCTACCCGCCACACTGTACACTCATCCTTGATGGACTGTGAACTGAAAGCCAATCAACTGTGCATGCTGGCTCACTGTCACGCTGTCATTAAATGACTGCCAGGGTTCATATTATTAGTAACACCTGTGCTCTTCATACTATGACAAGTCAGTGAAAAGGCCTGTTGATGTGGCTTGCAGTTGGTGATGTCCCATTTTTCATGAGGAATTGAATGAGTTTGAAGAAGTCAGTAAATATGTTGGGTCATATCTCCTTACTAAAGCTAAAGAAGTGGCCTCAGTATTCCAGTCGTTCATTTTGGTCCAATCACAGAGAGCATCCTTCAAATTAAAAGTATTTTGCTTGTCAATCATTAAGCTGAAACAAAAGTATGTATACATGTACGGTAGCTACACAAGACATGACAGGAAATAGTGTACTGTGATGTCTGAAGCTGAACACGTGTTTGGTTTATATGTGTTAGGTCACTGGTTTTTGATGAAGACTGTTTAGGATGAAGCCAAACTCCACAGAGACAAACACAACTTCTGTGTTGAATTCATAAAACTGTTGAATTAACATGCCTGTTTTTATCAATAGGAACCTTCTGACAGCCCCAGTGAGAGCCTGGCTGAACCTTCTATCATCAGAGAAGCCAAGTTTTAGACACACACTAACATAAAAATGACCACGACCCCCGTCCTGAACTGAGATAGAGCCACACAGGAAGCCTGGATGTCTTTAGACCCACTTCCCTTCAAAGAAGAGTTAGATGTACAGTGATGTGTTAACTATTTATATATATATATACAGGGGGAAAAAAAAAAAAAAAAAAAGTAAAAAGATAAAATGCTGAATTAAATCTGATATTTAATACACACTTCTGAGCCTAAAAATTTCACTGGTGAGAAATATTTTTTTATGTCTGGAAGTGTTTAAATTAAAAGCTCTCACTAACTGCGAGACAAATCTGTGACATGTTTGTACCTCAGTAAGTCTAGTGGTCAGTATTTTAAAAGTGTACAGTTGATCATGTATGAAAGCCATGAACACTAATGTTCTCATTGCATACAGCTAACCATGTAAATACATGATCCAAGTTTTTAAGAGTGATTTTGATAGAAGATCTTTAAAACTGAAATAATTTATGCAGCAGCAGCATATTAGTGGTCTCTAATGCATGGCAGTCCACAATAAAAAAAATACTCTAAAATATAAAATACTGATGGCACACTGTTCATGTTTACTTATTTAACATGAAATAAAACGGTTGTATGAAGTTTATTTTCTTCTTTTGGCGTCATGCTTTACATTCATCTCATGGTGAGACTGACTGAAAGCTACGCAACACCCAAGACAAGTTGGGATCAGAGACAAATTGTGCGTTGACATACTACACTGAATGTGATATGAACTTTTATCACTCTGTTATCACGACACTGATAGCCGCTGATTACAATATCAGGCATGTTTTATGATAAATGTGTTTCAGCAGGTCAGATCTTTGCACACGCTGCAGTTATCGCTTCACTAATCACAACAAGACATGCTGATCGCAGGATAAGGGTACATGCAGGTTTTGTAGGAGTAGCTGTAGCTTCAGCTGTCTGTTTCTCGTGTTCCATAAAGAACAAATAAACTGGCCAGCAGGTGTGGATCACATTTCAGTCATTTCAGCCTTTAATAGTGTTGATTATGCTAAACTGAGATACAGTGAAAAGTAGCCAAGTATATTTACCCAAGGCCTGTATTTAAGTACAATTCTGAGCTACTTGCACTTCTATCGCATCTGACAGAGAAATGCTGTCCTTTTCCCCCCACAATATTTATCTATATATTATGCTGATTTCACAGATATAGATTTTACATTTGAAAAATATAACAACCCTAAAAGAATTTAGAAAAAAAAAAAAAAACTCTCAGAAGAGCAGTATCTACTTGGGGCCCCTCGTCGTGGGTTGTTGATGTTGTTGGCAGCTCATTTCCCCTCTGAGTCTCTCAGACGATCTTGTTTAAATAATTGTCTGAGGTTCAAAGAGCATCCCATATTTCACAAAAAAAAATCTCATGTCCACTTAGAATTTATTGTGACCCTTTGGAGGGGCCAGACCCCTAAGTCAGAATTACTGGGATAAAAAGTAAAGGACTTTTACTTGAAATTGATTACTTTCACATCGGCGTGTTGGCACCTGCTTCACTAAAGGATCTGAATCCACCTGTGAGCCATTTTATTTCAATAATATATAATTAAATAGAGGATTGTATGTACCCCTGTCGGCCACATGGTGGTAGCATTGCTGCATACAAACATGTCCTGTAAAGAACCAGAAGGCCCAGAAGGATTCAAGAAAGGAGCGCAGGAGTTAAAAAAGAAGAAAAAAGAAAAAAGACAGAACTAAAGTAAAAACCTGATAGAGTTTGTGATCTGAGTGTCCCAGTAAGTCTTTATATTGTGATTTAATCAACTTAAGGACACAGAGT
This sequence comes from Chaetodon trifascialis, assembly GCF_039877785.1. Classification (NCBI taxonomy): domain Eukaryota; kingdom Metazoa; phylum Chordata; class Actinopteri; order Chaetodontiformes; family Chaetodontidae; genus Chaetodon; species Chaetodon trifascialis. Next base: position 11,058,591 of record NC_092074.1, on the reverse strand, counting down.
AGAATGAATAAGGCTGATATCTGCTGATCTAAAGTGTCGGTCTGAATAAATGACCACATTAAACATCTTGTTGGCATAAATAGAGATAAAGTTGCCTCCAAGCAGCTCTGTTATGAGATCATCCTGACTTTAGGCCAGTGCTCAGAGAGCAGCTCCCATTTGACTGATTCCCTGATGATCTCATTGTTCTCTAATGACTGATCCTTGGCATAGATTGGTTGTTAAAGTTTCTGTCATGAGATTTTCCTGCTACTACAGGTTCATTAGCACATAGACCCATGGAAATACAATCCAATAATGCAAAATCCAGCTGAGAGGATGACATAAAAGTATCACTCTCTTCACTCTTATCTAACTACACCGTCATCAGATGATACTTTTATTATTTAAACACTTTAGCTCTGAAGAGAAGGAAGAGATTTCTGCTTGATTTTATCGAGAAGGTACAAGGCTGACATCATACTCCAGCAACACTGCCCCTTTTAGTCATTTGTTGTGTCAACACTATTTATACTGCATGCCACACAGCGGAGTTTCCTTCTTTTTATGACCTTTATTAATGTGGAATATATGAACTGGAGACAGGAAGGTCACGAAAGTATGAGGACGAGCAGGGTGTGACCTCAGGCTCGCTGACGGCCTGCCCACCCACACGTAGAGATGGATGTTTGAATAAGGCCCCTTGTATACATATGACATTTCAGAGCTGCATGGAAGAACTTACTGTACATGTAAAAAAAAAAAAAAAAAAGAAAAAAGGTTAGGTCACTTGGTTCTTTCTAAGAGTTTTTGCTTCTTTGGCTCCTTGATTTCTCTGCTTTGAAACAAGTCTGTCTCCTAATGCAGATAAAGGCAGATGATTGTGTGAAGGAGGATTAAACATTTTTCTCACTTCCTCACATTTAATTAAATAGATTTTGTTAGGTGGCAGCACGTCTTCATTTGCTCAATGCTAGTCTTGTTATTGCACAGACGAAAACATACACTGTCTCTCGCTGTCACAGGTATTATTTCACATCATGATGCTGGTACATATTGTGTCACACTCTTGAAATCCAACTGAGCAACTATTTATAGATTAAATAACTAGTTGGGAATTAAAGAATGACTGAAATCCCTGGAAAATGTAATTTTCTATGTAATTTATCACACTTGCAAAACATTTGCTATTAAGAAATCGTACGGATGGATTTGCAGCATTGCCCGAAATGGCCTAATATAATGGGCATATGTGCATTTTAAATAAACTCGACATTTCTGCAGTATGGAGCTAAACCCAGAAGACGACTAACTTAGCTTAGCAAAAAAGCTGGAAATGGGGAAAGTGTCCAAAGGTGAAAAAAAAAATCTGCCAACCAACACCTCTAAAGCTCACTAATTAACACTAATTAGTGGTTTTAGAGGGAGTAATGTAGTGTAACTATTTCCTGGTGAACAATAGTTTATCTGTTTGCAGAGCTGTGTGCGGCGTCTCTGCTCTCTGGGAAGTCAAAACCACAAAGTGTCGTTTTTACATTTCTGTTTGTGTGCGTATTAAGCAATTGTCTTAAGCAACGAGCTTTAGAGGCACTGGTAGGTGCATTTTTGAGCCTTACTCAGAGCCTGTCTACACGCCTCCCCTTCCAGTCTTTATGCTAAGCTAAGCTAATCGCCTCCTGGCTCAAGCTCCATCGTTAAAGCTCAGGCATGAGACTGGTATCATTCCTCTAATTTAAGTCTTCGGCTCGACTGGGAGTATTTCCCGTAATGTCAGACTATTCTTCTAAAGAATAGCTAATTTTGTAGTGTATCATCTAACACTATATATCATCACATCGCCCTCTCCTACACATGGGTACACAGTGCTTTGCAGGAATGGTAATGTGGCAGACTAAAAGTACAACCAGCATTACCACATGGATGGGTGATGGTGTGCCTCACTGTCATGGCGCGCTGCCCGTGAGCACAAATACTGAATAGTCCTCTGTGAGGATCCACGGTCTGATGATATATCCTGCAATGCTGCTGCACCATGGTCACACACGTCATCGCCCTGAGGGTGGCTGATCCTATCTGCCCGCTGGCGCTCCACAGATATTATCATCAATCCACACCGTGATCCGTCCTGCGCCCACGAACCCAAAACCTAAAATACACAGCTAAAATTACAACATTAAGTTTGTCTAGAGAGATGGGAGGACAACTAGATTGTAGGCCTTCTCACAACTGGTTAGAGGCTCAAAGTAAACCATCAATTTGCCAATAACACTACTAGTTATTGCAGGAGTGCAGATAGCCATCAGACTCATAAGGCATGAACTGGAGGGAGAAATGTGGAGGGAGGAGGCTGACGTGAACACAGCATGACGCATCGCCTCCTGTTTGTGTTGACTGTTCAAACAGCAAAGAGATTGATGGTGCTGGCCACGTACAGCACACAGTAGTAAAGTGAGAGCTGTGTGCACACACGGACGGGAAAAGGAGAAAAAGATAAAGGCTTTTTTATTTTTTTTTACAGAGATGAGAAAAACAGAAACAGGAGGTCTAGCTGACAAGGAGGGTATCAAAACAACTGCAAAGAACAGAGAGGGGAGATGAAAGCATTACTAGGACTGAAGGTGAAATACAAGTAAGTGAGGTGAAGACTTTGTCATACACAGATGGCCACTCGGTGTATTTTGGAGAGGCTGCTGAACGAGCACCTCATCCACGCGCATTCTGGAGGAATATAACTCACTCACAGATGGACTGCAGAGAAGGGAGGCGCTGCTATGAACTCAAACTGTAAACTGAATCTTGATATTCAACGCTGGCTCGGCGCCAGAGGAGCTGTGCTTGGTACCAGCGTTTCCTTCTTCCTTCACTCCACAGAAGATAAAGCCTTCTCTCATTTTATTAGTGCAGTCACACTTCTTTTTTTCTGTGTGTGTACATGTGTGGGTGTGGGTGTGTGTGTGTGTGTGGTTTCTTCTAGTCGTGAGAGAATGAATGCTTGAAATACCAAACAGAAAAATTAGGTTTGGTTTTCTATTCTGAACGTACAAATAACAAATGTTGTCGTGTTTTGCTGATGATTGTAGCGTGCAGAAGATTTCAGGTGGGGCCGAAAAAAAAAAGAACAGGAAGAAACCACATCTCTTCTTCTTGCGTACAGACCTGTAAAGATTGTCATATTACATGTCAGTCTCATAAAGATGATTTAGATTTTATGCAGACCGCCCTCGTCAAAACTACTTTGACACTCATTAAATCTGTTTTTTTTTCTCAGTCTCGTTAAACATCCCTCCTCTTTAATTATCTAACATTTTAAATAACTTTATGTCATGGAGAGCTTCATGTGGTTTACCATGATTACAACACCAAAACTTTGGGTGCCACGCTTGCATTCGCCTTCAATTCTGTCACACAAAAAGGGCGTCACGGTGTGTGTTGTGGCTGTGTTGATTAGCTACTGCAGTTGGGGACTAATTTCTTCCAGTGTTCCCCCGAGGCCTATGTGTTGTTTTCATTTTATTGTTCATGGGAAAAATGGCTCAGCCGGTAAAAATGGAAAAATCACTTAATTTTTCCCCCACCGCCGAGCTACTGTTTTGGCTTTTAGAGTGCTCTCCTCCGCCTACACAGCCACTCAGAGACTGGATCTCCATTAAATGGTTTATGGGCATTTGGAGGTAAAGGTGCCACCAAATCCTGTCAGTAACACATTGTAATGACCACAGCACTGTAGGACATACAGGACAGTACAGCACACACTTAATGACAAACAGCCTATTCATGCAATAGGTTGCAGAAAAAAAAACATGATTTACCTTTAGATATTTCTTCTGAGCAGGAGAGGCCTGGGCCGTAGCTTTTGGGGGACGTTTCTCTGCACGCTTCAGGTTTCAAAGCTGGCAGGCTGATCAGAGTGCAGAAGGTTTGTGAGCCTTGGCACCAGCACACAGCACCAGGCTTTGAGGACCCAGATTAACCTGCACAGTAGTTAAATAAACACACATCCATGCGTGGCCGCATGAATGGACGTTTCATCACCGCTTGCCACATTTCCGTGATCGTACTGGACTCACACCCTGCTGCACTCCATGATGCAATTAAAAAAAACAGTCGAAACACAAAAACATATGTGGTATGGCAGAGAAGTGTAGGTATGGGTACAATGTGCATGTGTATAACAGTGAAAATGAGCTTCACTCCTTAAAATCTGCAGCTTTTTCCATGATTTTTCTCCATAAGATTTGGTTTAGATGTTAGTTGCTCGGTCCCGTGTTCACTGATCAAGTCTTGCATTGTGCACTTACCTCAAGACCACATCGACTTGACACCAGTATATGAGTGAATGAGTGTGTCAGAGTGGGGGCTGACTTTCAGACAACTGCAGGACGGGAGCTTAGTGGGGTGTGAGGTAAACCCCCATCACGGCGGGTCATGTTAAAACAGCAGAGGTGGGGGGGGGGGGGCAGGACTTGTGTTTGTACACAGGGATCCCCGGGCTGCTCAGTAAAAAGAGCTTTATTATTTAGGCCTCTGCCAAGCAGAGATCAGGGTGGAAAATACACAGGATCCCCGGCGCCAAGTCCCTTGCTCTTGGAAAATCCGCCCCAGAAGCGTCCAAGCAAAGGGCCTGGATTTAATCACCCACTGCGGCATTTGTCCTCAGTCTGAAGAAAGAAAGCTACAATCAATCTACATCAGTGTGACTCTCAATCCCTCCACCAGCAATCACATTACAAAGACACGTTCTCTATTATGTGAGTAACCCTCAATTCTAATTCTGGGCACGAATTCAGAAATGACTGATGTCTGTTAATAGAAACTGTCAAACTGTTACTTGCTCTGGCAAAAAAAGACTTGTACCTCCTTAACTTCACGTCAGTTGATAATGTACACATTCTTGCAGTGCGTCATACTGACATAATATTTACTGTACTCTATATGAAGAATTATGTTTGCAAAAGAGAAAATCTGTCATGCGCTGTAAAGTTCATGCATTATCTAAAATTCAGCCTAAAAATCAAAACTGGAATATTTTGTCCTTTCAACTTAAGAAATAGGAAATTCAGCAGAGTATTTCTCTTGTTTTAAACTCGGGTGTGAATCCAGTGAACCTGAAAGAAGTGTAATGTTGAAAATGGCCAGCATGGATCTCAGCCCTCAGACACATGAATCTGTCACTGTTCCCATTTGCTTTTGGACAAATCCAATAGGACAGTGTTCGCTCAGAGCCAAAGTACTCATTAGTGCAGAGAAATTTTGAACATCCATGTTGCAAAGTTCAATATAACTGGTGATGTACAGTCATAAAAGAGTCAGCAGATGGACAAGTGGCACGATATCTATTGTGGGTTTGTTTGGCGAAACTTAAACACCATCAGATAGACAATGACAATGTATACCACTCCTCTGAATCAAACACACCAGAAGTCAAACAATACACATGAAAAATTGTGGAAAATAACATATGACCTCTGTGAAAGCCATTTCAAAAGCCAGCTAGCTTTCAAGAAATCATTGTGCCAAGTGTAGTGTTGATAACCTCAGTAACCTCTACTGTACCTGGGTTAACAACCACTGTGTCAGACGTCCATGCTTTATAACATCATCACTCACTGTGCACTTTTTGGCTGGGACAAATGTGAGGCCTGATAGAGGAAATCCTTTCTGTTTCTGTTACTTTCTACCATCTTCTCTCACGCCCTGTCCACGAGCCTAAAGTCCTATCTGCTTCAAATCATCCACCTACAGTCTTCTGCCCAGAAAAGACAAGGTTGCCTGCCTCCCTGAGAGCAAGCCAGAGACAATGACCTCAGTCCTAATGAAGACCAGCAAGTGCCTGGTTTTGTCCCTCACCAAATGTGTCCCACACCCATCACTATTTGATTCTGTTCAGTTTCCCTGCATGAGAGTCAAACCTGCACCTGGGACACGGAACACCTACCTTGGATGATGGTTGTTGTTTTCGTGTGCATTGTTCAAATTCCGAGTTAAAAGCATGGATGGCAGAGCTGCATCTAGGAGAGGTCTAATATCTGATGTCTCTACAACTGGTGCATTGTCATGTTTCTTGATATCGTAAAGTCACACTGACTCTCAGCAGTTGTTCCCATTTTATCACATTTTCAAGCAGGTTGTGTGCACCCTATAACCCATGCCACTAACCCTGCAAACACTCGCTGCTAAGCTAATACCATGAAAGTTGGAGCAGTTGTGGTAGAGAATGAGACATCAGGCTATAATTCCAACAATAGCTTGTTATTCTTTCAGGGGGCATAACAGTTGACAAGTACGTGTTTCATTGGCTGATGCAGGAAAACACTCTGAGCTACGCCATATCTAACACATCCTCATTCCTAAATGACTGAATTAGTCGATTGCCAATGACTCCAACACGACATATATGACCAAATCTTAACAAGGATGGTCCGTGACAAGGCAAAAAAATGGCTTCTCGCCTTTAAAGTCTCTGTTGAAATTGTGAAAGAAACACATGTGCATTATCTGTGCATAGCATGGGATAACACCAGCTGTGCAGCCTCATGAGAAAAATAGCTCCTGGCATTGGTGCTGAAATGCTAATGCTAGCTAATGCTAACTGTATACATAACCAGAGCAAAAATAAAAACTAACCAAAAAACAACAGCAATATGTTCAAAATGACATAACTGCTGGTCATCAGGCTGTTTTATCAGATCGCTTAAGTCATCAAGGTCACACGTGAATTTCATTAATAAAAAGGTTTCGACCTCTCCGAGAAGAATTCACAGAATCGCAGATGCATTCATAGCTATTGTCAACCATAAAACCTCTTTCATCTCAACCCCACTCACATCTGTACATACAGCTGCAGAGCCCACTGTCATCTCCCATTTGATGGTGCTGTTTTAAAAAGTTGAATGCCAGCATGGTTGCAGGCAGAGAGCAAAGAAAGATTTGTGTTTCTCAATCAGTGAAACCTTCCATTGGAAACATTCAAACCTTTAAAATTTGAATATGAAATAAGATCAAGGCTGTAATAGACCTGAACAATGTCTCTGACACTGCACATCCACGTGCCTGTTCCACAGATGACGCTCATTTATTGAGACCAAGATCCCCTGCCAAGAGATGTCACCTTTCTTTGTATTGCTGTGCAGGTTTGATTGTGTAATCGCACAATACATTGCAGAAATCATTGCTCCCTCTTCCACATTAGCCTCAGAAAGTCTACAAGCCATAACAATCTTTTTATTCTCAGCATAACTACATCATGTTGAACTGTTCCAAATCGCTGCTGGACAGCAACGCCCACCAACATGTGTTCAAAGAGAATCTCTTCTGAGACAAATACTCCTGAGATCAATCACCTGTCATAAAAAGGGAAAATTTAGCCACATCACCTCCATGTCCACTTTGATCCACAGGCAGGTTCTGTGATCACAAGAAAGCTGAATTCTTCAACTGACAATCATCATCTGGATGAAGATGTTAGAAAGTTAAGGCAGAGAGAGTTATATTCACAACACACCCGGTTTGTGATTCACCAAACAAACACAGCTGCTGCTGGCCGATAGCACCCAGGCAGCAATCCAGCCTGAAGACTCTTGCAAAGTACAGTAAGTACACTGAAAACACACACAGACACATAGATTTTCTTCTCTAAACTTTAGCCATGTAATTTTGAGGCCCACATTTACAGGTATATTCATATGCCATTAAATACAATTAAGCATTTTATTCTCAGAGGTTTCGTCCTTGCAATCAACTTCTTTTTCTCCTGTATTCAACGTAACTGTCTAAAATGTTGTGTTTGTAATGTTTGCATCAGTACTTTCCACAACATCTAAAAACAATGCAGAAACTATAGTAAGTTACATGAAGTCATTGCCCTAGCGTTAAAAGACCTGTTAGATCAGGGGTGTGGAACATATATGGACACCGCGACACCGTTTGATCCGAGAGGCTCATAAATAAATAAAATAAAAATTTGGAATATTTGCGAGCGGTTCCTGAACGTAGCATATGCATTTCGGTTGATAAAATGTTGATGCGTCATCATGACGCCTGTCAACAACACGGAAGTAGATGAGACGTGTCGCGCTTTTCAAGGGAAATGGGCGAACTATTTATTTATTTATTGTTGTGTCTGTGTTAGTTTGCAGCGATGAAAAAGCCTAATCTTAAGAGTCATTACAGCTACAAACACGCTAAACTGGATGAGCTGCAAGAACAAATGCACATGGATGAAGTTAATGCTCTGTGGCGGAGTTTGCCTGGCAAACAAGCAGCTTTCAGAAGAGCACATTTTGACAGAGGCAGTGTTATGCAGGCAAGGTTTGTGTCAAGCGAGCTTCTAGCTAAGAAGCTAAAACCTCATTCAGAAGGAGAATTTCTGAAATTGTTGCTGCTGTGGAGCTGCTGACTCGATAAAGACTTAGTTCTGCTCAAGACTAACTGACCCAAACCTGGAAAACCAGCTGCGAGTATCATCATCATCATCATCATCATCATTATCATCACCATCACCATCATCATCTCTACTATCTGACAGCTGACATCTCGCCAAAGACAATGGCTTTGATAAACACTGAGGTTAGTGTGACGTGTGTTAAATAATTTAGTATATCCAGGGCCGCCGCCATTAATGTTGTTTTTACAGCTTGTAATGCTGCCCCCAAGTGGCCAAAAATCTATAAATACAATTTTAATAAGCCCTTTTCTCACCGAAAGGTCCAGTTTGAAGGATGAAAGTGGAACTGAAATTTCTAAAATAAAATCTTTCATTAATCCAATATCATGTAAATAAATGTCTGTCTATGTATTTTAGTAATCACTGTACAGTTTGTACTATAATGTATGTGGGACTCTTAGATTTATTTATTTTGTTTTTGGTTAACACAGAGTATGTAAATCAAGAAGAACAAAGAAGATTTCCTGAAATCAATCTTTAAAGCACCTGTTATTGTGGTTTATGGTGCACAATCTTTGTCCTCTTTGATTTACTCTGCTTCAAAAACCTGCTGTTGAGTCACCGTCTGGCCCCCTCAGGCTAAACTTGATCCAGGATCCTCTGGCCGGCTTTCATTTGTTCGCCTCACTATTGGACAAAGCAGGTTTATGAATCACCACACAGATCTCTCATTTGCTGCATCAGCTGTCCGTCTGTTTGCCTTTTTGCCCTTCTGGCTGAATATCATGTAAACTCTTCATGTTTGGATTTTAGTGAGGTAAGAAAGCGCCATTCCTCTGGAAATGATCCCTTGGCAGGAAAAGGTCAACTGTGAATGTGATCACCGAGAGTGAAAAGGGAAGTTACATCAGCCCTCCAATAAGCCAGGTTAGTGAATTATGATCAATCATAGTCTGAGACTTCAACAAAGCCCAATGAATGCGTAGCAATGGCAAGCGCCGGTTTTGGCTTGGTTAAGTCAACTACCGAACTCACCGTCTGCAGGCTTGGATTTACACAGAGAATTTATCAAAAAAGACATATTTCTAACACACCCAATGTTTCACTAGCTAGCTAGAACACATTGTGGAATCTGTGTTTCACTTAACAGCGTCGCACTTCACTCAAGTGAGGATTTTTTTTCTTGTGGTTAAGAATACATGTGTATCCGCGTGCATGCTCGTATTTTTTTAAGTCTGCCACTACAAGAGCTTATAGGCTCAAAAGGCTCCTGGCAGCCATTAAAGCCCATTTTTGAGTCTGTAAGCCCCCTTTATCCCTCTTTACCCTTTGCCTTAGCATAAAGGAAGATACTAAAGTTATTATTTTAATCCCACGCAGCAATTAGCCCCAGCTTTTGTCTTGGCGTGTTTGTATTCCTTTCAAAACACCAGTCATCACACAAAAATGTGTGAGTGATGCAACAGATATCCTTCTTGGAGAAATACAGGCTGACGACGCATCACATATAGTTTGTTGTTGGGGTTTTCCCTCCACTCACTGCTGAGCTCGCTGGAAGCAAAAGTTAAGTTAATCACAAGCTAAAATGAAGCTTTAATGATCCATGAGGGGAACTTTGGTTGCTCTATCAGCAAATAGCAAAAGGGCATGACAGAGAAAGAGCCGAAGTGGACGGTCTGCACTTATATGGCACTTTTCTAGCAGGGCAAAGCCTTCACAATGCTTCTCATTCAGCCATTCACACACAGTGTTGCTCAAGAAGACTTTGACATGCGGCCAGTAGCAGCCGGGGATCAACCACAAAGCATGCAATTAATAGACGACCAGCTCTGCCTCCTGAGTTACAGCTGAAAATTATGTAATATGTGAAAAAAAACTGTTAGAAATTCACTGCTATGGCTACCTAGGGCGTGTAGACGAGAACAACTTATAGCTAAATTGCTACCTAAAAGCAGATACGAGTTTCTGCTCTGCAGAGCCACATGTGCTCACTTTAATAAATCAGCACAGGTAGGCCTACACAATGTGCGTATTGAATACACGATATAGTACTATAGTATTACTATTATAATGGAGACCTTTATCAAGCTTCTGATTGGAATTATACCAAAAAAGTACAGCTGAAAAGAAATAGGATGTAAACAATAACATGTCATTCATGATGCTGGATATCCAGATGTGGAAAATAGTGGCACAGCACAATTTAAAGCACACTATTTCATGGCGAGCACTTCAAGTTACCGCTCTATAGGTGCAAATTTAAATTCCTCCAGTTCTCTCAGTCTTTTGACACGACTGTTTAATCCTTCCTGTGACTCTATTTCCTACAGTCTTGGCCACCACTGCTCTCTTGAGATGACGTAAAATGCTTTGCTGGTTTAAAGCTAATATTGTTGTATGGGATTTGCAAGGAAATTAGGGTTTTGCTTGAAACCTACATGACCCTTTAGCAAGCTGTTCCCAGTGAAAAGTGATCTGATGGAGGCCCCAATCATCTTTATGCCCTATATAATGAACTCTATCTTGTTTTCCATGAAGAGTAGATTACAAGTTTAGAAAAATACATGTAAGAATGTCTCCCTTAAGTAAAAATGTTATTGTGCATTGCAATCAGAATTGGTTTTAAAACAGAATTTCTTTGCGTTGGCAAAATAGATGCAAGTCACACAGAGCAGATTGTTGTCATTTTAGGTTGATGCATCGCGTCGACGTTCAAAGTCACTAGTGGTTATATTGCTCATTTGATTCTAAAACCAAGCATTATGGAGTGGCTGCTACTTGCACCCAGTCCTGGTGTCTGTTTTCGCAACAGCAAAAGAAAAACAGTGCGCTGCCATGATCTCTCACTCTACTCTCCACATCAATCCCCAGTGTGGACTGCTGATGCCTTTTTCTCTCCATATGACTCTTATTAGTTTGATATGAAAACCCGGCTTCATCTTTATTCTCATGGTCGAGAGCCATTCTCACTGTGTGTGATTTTCAACCTCCCATCTGTAGTCTTTGCTGCCTCAAATCAGTCCCTGACCCACCGGCCACAAAAAGACTTATTTGTTTTGGATGTACAGTAGAGCGGTTTTGCACAATCCTGACGCTCAAATAAAGCCTGTTTGATAGTTATAGTGTGAAACCTGGATATGATTTTTGTCTATAATAGCAACAGTAAATTGAGATTTTTGGAGGTCATTCACACTCAGCCACTGCCTTTTCCTTCTAGGTCAGAATTCCACTAACATTACGGCGTACTGTCGCTGGATGTTTCTCATAGTACTTCGATTAAACTGAATGACCTGCAGCTCTTTTGAAGTCTTTGTTGTGTTGGGAGCTGCTCAAGGAGCCATTGGGAGGGAGGTTTCTGGATAAGGTGTCCTTGCACTGTCAACACTTTAAGAAATCAAAGCCTCCCTGTCCCATCCTGTGTGAAAACGCCCTCATGTTTTCAATTTCCCAGCGAGTGGTGGACTTTTGACTCTTTTCACTCTAAAAAACCCCCTAATGTAGGAGTCTCATGCGGTATGTTAAAGCCTGCGGAGCTGCTGACATGTGCACCAGCTTTAGCTTTCACAGCTAACGTCATCCCGCCATCACTGGTGATTACTTAGCAGCAGGAGTGAAAGACCACTGCGGTGAACTTCTCTGTGGCGTGTTATCTGCCGGCAATTACAGGCTGGTGTTTGCTTCAAAATGTGAAATTATTGAGGACAGCAAAAATGTTTTTGTTGTATATACATAGTTATCGTGTAGTAGCTAAACAGTGGTTGCTTTGTTCTGCACAGTTGGTTGGGTAGTTTTCAGTTTGTGAATCCACTTTGGTTTAACCTACATCTGACTTTTTACAATGTACAGTTAAATGTATTTTTCTGCTGTGAAGTTGGGCATGCTAATATGGGGGTCTATAGGGATTGACTCGCTTTTGGCTTTAGCCACGGAGGTCGCCGCTCGATGCAAACAGGTAAATCTAGAGTAAAAGCTTTTCTCTTTCTTTTGAAATAACTCTGATATATTATATGTTTAGTATTGGAAAAATCTTTCTACCTCCAAGTTTCGCTGAATTTACTGTGGGAGTATCATAGTAAGTATAGTAAGTAAGTAAGTATATTTTCCTAGTAATCTAAACATCACCGCTAAACTACAAATGAACCTGGCAATAAAAAAATAATCACTAATAACTGTAATCATAAACACTTTTATTCCTCAATCATGCAGGCTTACTGGTGGTAGCATGCTTATTTTTTGTGCTCTTTTGTACACACGCACACACAAAGCCAATAAAATTTCTTCATCTTGTGGTTTTGCCTCGTGCAAAGACTTATTAGCTGCAAGTTGCTCCCTCTTTACCAGATTTTACTGTGATGTGTCCAGTTCTGACTACTACCCACATCTACGGCACACTTTAATATCTAATCTGCACAGCTCCACAAGGACCACATGGTCCCTGTGAAGCGTGGTTGCTGTGTGATATGTGTTAAGCCTGCAGCTGACCATTTGAAGTTGCCTGTATATCTGTACCAGATGGGGCCGAGCCAGGCGAGGCAGACTCCATGGCTGTCGACTTCACTTACATGCAATTTGCGACTGAGACATGTCAGAGTGAGAATGATGGATGTGTTTTCCCGGCTGATGCTTAATGTGACACAACTGTTAAAAAAACTACTGAGTTCAGCCCTACAGTGTCAGGCAGAATGACAGCGTTTCTCTGGTAAACATAATACTTAACTGCATGTGACTTTTCAGAGATATTATAGAAGATGCTGCCTTCCCTTCTGTTTGGAGGCTGATGTTGTCGCGTCACACCTTGATTAATGTTGGCTAAAAAAAGCTAATTTTGTCAGAGAGCAGAGAAGGCTGCATGGAGTATACGAATGAGGAAAGAGTCAGCACAAGGAGAAAGGTGATGCTGAAAGGTGACTCCGTGTGTGTGGTCTCCCCATATCAGATGCCCTATAGGGAGACATGCACACACCATGTTGATATTCAAAAGCCTTGGATGTTTGTTTAAAGTGAGTAATTGATACTTGCCACTGGAAGAATTTCCCCCAATTTGGCACCGAGTGTGAGAACAAGGAGAGTCCAGTTTGCCATGTCTGCCTGCTGTCGGCATGTGTTATGCTACGGGAAATACGCTGGCCCTGGTCCTCCTGCTTCTTCGGAGTTCACTGCAATGGCAGCACCAGACCACACATACTGCCACTTTTATGGTTTTCGGCTGAGGATTCCTACTGTCGCTGCCAAATTGCCTATTATTGAAACTTTCAATAAACAAGCAAAGAAATGTAATGCTTTTGTTTGGTTTGGAACTGCAGTTGAAACACTTTAAGACTAGTTTTTAGGACACCAAAGAATGAACTATTTGAGGAGAGCGCAGACATCTCAGATTGAAAATATGAGCTCTTACTGGAAGGCCCTGGAAGATTAGTAGCATTCCCATGAAATGCTCCCTAACTGAATTACTTTCTGAATTCATCTTTTGAATTCCTCGCTGCTGCTGCTGCTCCTCCACAGACGAACTGTCTTCCCAGCCTATTGAGACTTTGTTGATCACTGCTCCATTTAAAGAAACACTAAAGTGGCCGTGGCTTCTTTGATCTCAGCCTCTTTGACACCTTAAAACGCGACATGAAAAAGTGCACTAAAGGGGCTTAGCCACGGCAGGATTCCTCGTCAGCTGTTATCTTTGCCAGCATGGCGCTGCCTCAGAAAAGGGAGGATCTTTGCACTTTGTTTTGATTGCCGCTACTTACACCGCCAGCATCTCCTCTCATGCGCAAAATGGTGCTTGAATATCATTTTGATCATTTCATTCTTCTCCTTTCAGCTGCCCTCATTCTTGTGTCAGTACAAAGTGTGGGCCCTAATCCTTTAATGAATGTCTTCTTCTGGGCCTTCACATGGCAGCACATTCCACCCTCGGGACAGTGAACAGCTGGATGACTGCAGCGCAGGGTGTTTTATTTTATCCCGCATTGTCAGACATTCAAGTTCGCAAAGCACAATTTATCTTCGTACATATGTGAGATGACAGCTGAACCGGGATGAACGGAGACACAAACTGGGGTGTCACAAACAAGCAAAGTGAAATCGGTGACTGGACGGACATCAGTTCAGCAAGTCGCTCATTTCTGATCGCGAAACCTGCACAGCCACTTACAAGACAGTTGGCGGTTTCTTTTGAAGATTTGGTTTGATCAGTGCTGGCAGACACGGAAAAAGTACCATCATATTCTACTCAAGTTAAATAATTGCTTCCCCATGCATGGACAGGGTAACTGTAATTGCCTAATGTAGAATGGCGCTTGAAATAGAAATGATGCATCATTCTCTGCTCGAGGTTTTGGAATTTTTACTCATTTCAACAAAGCAAAGTCCAGACTGACAGCTTTAGTTCAAGAACCAGATCTTACTATATAAAAGAGAATATAATAGAAAATTATGGTTAAGAAAAGACAAAATCTATGATTTCAAATTCAGGACCATACACTGTAATTCATACTGTAAATGTTTCCATGTATATATAGAGGCATTTCCTCTCAAATCACGAAGCAGTGACTTACTGAGAGCAGCTATCCTGAATCCTAATCTTCTCTTCACCACCGTGAAGGTTTTTATCTTCTTTCCCGACACACAGGTGCAAAAATAAGCAATGGTTGCCATAACCATCAGGGAGGATGTATTTTTCACATTCTTCTCATTCTTCTCAATGCTACAACCCTGAAATTTGTGGTCCTCAAGGTCGTCTAATCTGTGAAAAACCAGCTATTACCTTTTCATTTCCGAGCATCCTTTCCAACTGTGTTCTGTCTTTATCACCCATTCATGCAGTCTGTGTCCATGGACCATACTGCAAATACTGCTGCCTGACAGTGCAGAGCTCTGCAGCGCCAGACGCAGGGATAAAACCACAATCAGTTACATCATCCTCGCGGGCTAAAGAGGCCAGATAATTGTCCCCTCACTGCAAAATTTCAGCCCAATAATCGCTCCCAAGGTAGCGTTAGTGATGCCAAATAACACAATCACAGACTCTCACAGTCCAGAGGGGCACGCATTTTGTGTTTGTTCAGATTCGGTTGCAGATAAGATGGTGGGAAATTCATGGTGCATGGATGAGGTTAGAAATACAGCAGACCGCTGTGGCAGTCATCCCCAGTGTTTAATAATACCTCATCAGAAAGACAAGGGCATCAGTACATCAAGACCCTGATGACTCTCTGGCTCAGAAAATCACCGAACAGACACAAACAGTCTGTCTACAACAGACAATGTAACACGTCAGACCTGAAAAACATCTGTAACGAAAGCTGGTTATGTAATTCATTCTTAGATAATCGAACGATATATTTAGCTGATGATCATAATTATACTTCAGGGTTTAGTATGCTTGAAACAAACTAGGTCACACGAGAGACTGAGGACATCCGTATACCTGCTCTGAATGGCCACACTGTTGGGTCAAAAAGCCTGCTGTTACAGCCTCCTCCCGACCTCTCTCGAAGAACTTTTGAATGCATTTGTGGGTTCAATAAAATGAGTTGTACAAATGGGGATAATGGTGGGTACTTTGGGGCAATTTCCTCTCATAGGTATTCATGGTGTTGCACTCAGATGTACACATGAAAAGTGGGAACCATTGTGAGAATGTCTGTTTTAGAAAAGCCCCCCAACAATTTCGGGATTGAGGTGGCGTTATACATTTCATTTTAAGGATTTCAGTTTAAGCACACTTAGGCCTTTAGATTAACACAAGAAGTACCATTCATGCTCATGAGCTATGATTTTATGAGGTGATATTATTACATCACAGGCTAAAATTTTGCACTCATTAAGTTGCTGTTGCTGAAAGTCAAGTCAAGTCCGTTTTGTTCAGCCCGTTATCACATATCACAGTTTTCCTCAAGGGGATTTACAATCTGCATACAACACCCTCCATCCTCAGACCCCTGAACTCCCCCAAAATACCTTTCACTGGGAATGAAAGAGCACGGATACCTCTCCCAGACCAGACAGACACGCAATAGATGTATACACAACAGACCCACAGAAAAATCACAGTGTATACAGATTATAATGACAAAAAATCAGATGAATGCACATTATAAAACAAAATAGTGCCATATGAGACCCAGCTGGGTTTAATGATTTGATTACCTTTCGAGGCAGCTGGTCATGAGATCACACAAGATCACGCGACGCAAGAATCCATCTTGCCAGGCTTCAAGTTCAGCGCTTGTGGTGGAACCGCAGTTGTTCAGAGCAATCCTTTGAGGAACTACTGGCAGCTATAGACGGCTGTGGTTTAAAGACAACAACAGCTCCTAAAGAGGTTAGCGTCTATAGCATCAGTTACATCAGAGCTGCTGAGGATTTCGTCATTGAAAGAAGAGCAAAGAATCGCACTGAAAGCTTTTTTTCTACATAGAAAAGACGTTTTTGGTCTTTTCCTCACTGCTTTGGCAAGAGTTCCACTTTTCTGTTACGTCACATTGTTCGTTGATCTGATAGATAGTTATAGACAGAAGGCTCATCCAATCACCTGCGAAGTATTTTTTTTTTTTTTTGAACGTCAGACCTTTTTCAAACACTGTCCATGGACAACGTCCCATGTGCTTCTGTGTAACAAACACGTCAATCTGTCACGTCAGGTTAATGTTTTGTATGATTACAGCTAAGAGGGTCATTTTTGAGAGAATGAAAGTCTTTCCTCATTTTAAGAGCCTCAATTATATGACACCCCGTCTTTATTTGGAGGAGATGCTCCTCATCTGATTCATGCTATAAATTCTAATGTATTGTTGTAGGTATGTTGTATTGTGTTGATTTATTCACCCCTTTCAAATGTGCTCTAATGTACAGTTTATTTTAACGACCTATTAAATCATACTCATTGGATTTTTCCGGACTGTGACAACCTAATCAGTTCCAGCTTGAACGGATTTCTCCATCACATTCTCCATCATCTGGACAATGATTTGCTGCTCTGTTTTTTTCTTCTTTTTTATGTCATTGGATGTATCAGTTGGGTGTATACTATTTCATTTGAGTGCCCAAATACTAAATGTATTGTTTATGTGAATATATGTATTTATGCGCAATGAAAAGAAAAATGTAGTTGTGTCTGTTGCATTTACATCACTTTTTTTTTTTTTTTTGCTAAAATGGAGATAAATTAAGCATTATAGCAGTGTTTACTATGTAGGAAGCAATGAATGAATGAATAAAATGGTGATTTCAGACAGGTTCTATGATCTAAGAAGCACATTTATTACATTATATTTTATTATTAATTAATCAGCAGATATTACATCATGAAATGTTACAAAGCATCTCTGAAAATTCAGGATTCTCATGGCTTTACAGAGTACCCTACCTTACATCTTGGTGTGAAAACGAAAAGCGAACAGGGGAGACCAACATTTCTTTATCCAGCATTAACCTCTTGACATTAGAAAGCCATGTTGGCTTCCTCCCCAGCATTCCTGCTCTCTGATACCTCCCAGATGACTGCTTGCACCTGTGAGACGCCCCCCAATTTGCCAGCAAATAGGCCCAGGGAGTAATTGTCATGCTACCAGTGTTTTATGCTTACTGCTGACAGATGTGGTGGATACAGCAGTGATATTTTCTCTAATATTGGCCCTTTTAGTGCAACTTGTGCTTACTGATTCTTGGACAAGTTAGTTCCCAAGCCTTGGCCTCTCAACCATGTTAGTGAGATTTCTTTTTGCTGCTCTAAATGCTGTCACATGTCATGATACAATTTGAATTATTTTCCATTTTCCTGATAATACCTGTACAAAGCATGCCTTTGCAATATGTTCCACCTGCACTATTGGCTCTATAAAAATATAAATATTGGCTACAGGAGCAGTGAATAGCCTTTAATTGGAGCCATTCATTCTCAGATGCACTGTGAATCTAAACTGGCGAGACATTAAACTCCTGCAGCTTCTGTAAAAGTCGGCGGCTCGAATGTGCTCTATCAAAATATTGTATGGCTTCAGACATACCACAGCGTGTATTTGCTGTAAAAGGATAATGGAGGGAACAGAAGTACATGCTCCATCTCTTCCGTTATCAATCTGTCATCCACCTCTCATTGTCCTCCAGCCCAACCATGTCTTTACCAGTTAACCGTGCAGTCATTTTTTCCTCCAGTGAATTATCGCTTTACGTTTACTATGTGGTATCTTAGGGGCTCTTGAGATTGAGGAAGGTATTGCGATCTCATGGAAACTTGATGTGGAAGCCAACAGGGAAGAGAGGGTTAGAGAGAGATACAAAGACAACGTTTACGGCCGGTCAGGCAGGATTGCCTGTAGTAGGACATTTTAAGAACCATGTCTCCTAATCTTATACCCCCAGTCTACAATAACCAGCCATTCCCAGAGTGCCATATATCCTGTTTGGATTAGCTCATGAGCTATAAAGATATTTTCTAAGTCTAAAAGCCAACTATGTGAAATGCAGACTTGTAGCAACAGCAGAACTGCGAGGTCGAAGTACTATAATGTATTTCTATGTCTGATGCTGATCTTATCAGCAGTGGTGGTAAAGGCAAAACACCCCTCTGGTCTGACGCTGTGAAATGAAAAAGTTCCTTGGCCTGACATCAACGATAAGATATGATTCAACACACGGGCACACTGCTCTCAGTGATGTCATGTTACTGAAAATATATCTTCTCAGCCCCTTCAGCCAAGCCCGGATCATCACTTGGGCCAATGTTTTCTTTGCTATTCAGGCTTGCGGCCAATATAATGTAGTCTAATGCCAGTGGGTTGCTAGGCAGACATTTTAATGACCTTCTATAATGGTATTCATTCTTGAGAAAAGACAGAAGGAGCATCAGAAAGCCCCTCTCGCTTGTATCTTGTCCATGTGGAATAAAGTTGAACTGGTGTGTTTTTCGGTGTGTTTGTGGTTGTGGCCATAACCCTGTAGCTTCCTGGACTGAAATTGTATCTTTACAGACCTAGCCACAATAATGACCTCTCCCAGTGAGCTTTTTCTGAGATCTCTATACTCCCACAGGGACGCCAACATTTAACTGGCAAATTAACAATGGGAAGATCAACTTTCCTTGTAATTAATTTCTGTGGCATTTTTATGGGCGCTTACTTTGGGGTATTGGGTCACAGTTAGTAAAACTTAAAGGTAAGTGTAATAATCTCAGAGGGGTCTTTAGTGAGGGGAAAAAACTGATACAATCTTTGGAAATGGAAAGTTTTTCAAACGTTGTGCAGCTTCTTGGTTTTTCTTTTTCATGAGTTTTCCCCTCAAATTTTTCTTTTTTCTATATCTGGACTCTGAACCCATATTTAGGTTTGTATTGTAGGTATTTATCTGGTCATTCTATCTACCGCAGCTTGTAATGAGCAAAATAAGCTTAAAATTATAGATTGTACCATATTACATGTAATAAATGGCATGCAGTGTAATGCTTAAAGTCACAGTTGCTGTAGATATAAAACATGCTTGGTCCCAGGACTGGAGCATCCACCATGCCAATGTCAGTTTTTTAGGATTATAATAGATCCAATAATCCAATAGAAGATATCAGATAAAGCAAGTTCAAGGAGTGGGTCCAGTAAAACCCATCTAGTTAAAAGAAACATCATTTCGGCGGCGACCTCCAGTGGTTGTCGTGTTGTCCATCATTGCCGATCGGAGCTGGAGCCGAAAAATACTCAGGAGTGAGTTCTGATTGTATGCTTTCCCGCTGAAAACAAAAGCCAGGTCTGAGTGGATGTTTGTGGGTTTTATGTTTGACGTGAAAGAGGCTTCAAACTGTTGCTTTTATAGAGATGTAGGATGTTAATTAGTGAGATTTAAAGATGTTTATAGGCAAATTTTTTAGCCTCCGGATTGAGACAAGCAACCATTTTTTCCCCTACTTCCTGTCCTCATGCTAAGCTGAAACTGTCGGCTCTAGTTTCATAGTTAATGCACAGACATGAGCAAATAATCGAATAAGCATTTCCCAAAATGTCCACCCCGAAGGCTGAGATTATAGTTGGGTGCATTTTGGTAAAGTCTGTAATGTATTGTACATGTGCACATAAAGCTTTACACAACCACTTGGACTCTTTCAGTCTTTCCATATTTTTAGGCTTTGATTCATGAGTCTAATCCCATTTTTTTTCCACAATATTTTTTTGTAAAAGCACACAACATTTTTCAGAGTAATGGCTGAGTTTAAGATTAACATCTAATCTGATTTCAGACAAAGAATCCTAACACAAGTCTGTTATAAATCTGTTCTCCAACCACATCTGTAGATATACTTGATCATAATAGAGAGGCTTCAATGGATCTGCCATGTGGAGCTAACCAACAACATACCTGAACAACCTCCAAATTTCCCTGGTGTCTATTTTTAACTCTACTTCTTGCTGTATGTGCTTTTGAAAAAAGTAATTTTTGGAACATATGGTACAATTTAGAATTGGGATCATAAGATCAGTTTTAAAATGGGAGTGCAAACAGGAAATTTGGCTGTAGTTAGCATAAAGTACTTGTTTCTGTTGTTTCAGATTCAAGAACGTCTCTGATCAAAAGTCTTGTTTGTCCATCAAACGTTTGGATGGGGAATAAAAACAGTCTAGTAAGAATTAAGATACTGAGTGAGGGGCTTGAATTGTGATGAAAATAAGAAACGGGAGAAAAATGGGTAATTTCTCATAAGGTTATTCTTAGTTCCTCAAAGCAATACATTAATCATGTGTCCTGTCACATAATCCTGTGCAGTTGACTTTTATGTGCAGTCATTGATCTTTTTCTAAAGAGGAAAGCTGGACATGAAATTCAATGCTTTCTCCTTTGTTGCGATTCTTGGCAGTAAGCGGTGATTAAATTGGCGATTGCATGGTTGAGTTCACGTAACCTCCTTTAAGTTAAAGCATCCAAAATGCTGACAATCCAAGAAAACTAATTGAGAAGCTGAAACGGGAAAGAGTGCCACAAAAAAAGAAAGAAAGAAAGAAAAAAACTCTTTCCCACCTTCATTCTGGTAAATCAGAGCCAGATGAGGAGCTAAGCACCCCTCATCCCCTGAGGTGAGACAACTCTGCTCACGCTTGGCTGCAGTGGAGGAAGTATTCAGGTCCTTCAGACAAAATACTGATAGCACACTGTGAAAATACTCCATTTCAACTGAAAGCCCTGCATCCAAAATGTTACCTAAGAAAAAGTATGTAACTATAATCAGAAAAATATACTTGTAAAACTGCTCAATGCAGAAAAATGACCCCTGAGACTGTTAAAATACTTTGTTAGATTATTATTACTCATGCATTGAAGGACCAGTGTCTAGGATTTAGTGGCATTTAGCAATGAGGTTGAAATCAGCTGAACATCCCTCGCCTCACGTCTCCCTTTCCAAGTGTGTAGGAGAACCTACAGTGGCTTTCACTTCAACTTCAAATACGCGAAAAGGTGCTCTCAAGAGCCAGCGTTTGGTTTGTCTGCTCTGGGCTACTGTAGACACATGGCAATGTATGGCAGGCGCCATGGAAGAGGAGCTACTCCCTCTGTAGATAGAAAGAGCTCATTCCAAACTGATGAAAACACAGTGATTGATAGTTTCATGTGATTATACACCAATGACAACATGAATATTATACTCCATTTCTGCCATTATATCCCCCTAAATCCTCCTTACTGGACCTTTAATGTAAAAACACGATTTTACTTTAATCATTTTGAACAATTTTGTATAGGAATGCAAGCAGTAGTTATTGTCTTTATGGATCAATGTGCTGATATTTTCTCCATTCATCAACTGACCATTTGGTCACAACTACCCAGAGCCCAAAGTGAACACTTCACAGTGCTTTGTTTTGTTAAATCAGTCCAAACCACAAAATTATCACAAATAAATTGAAATTATTAGCTGTTCTTGTGTATTTTCATATGTTGTTTTTTTTTTTTGGCCCAAAAATCCCTCTGAATTCAGTGGAGCACAAGTAGAAGTGCTATGAGAAGAAAATACTCAATTAAAGTACCTCAAATCTGAACTTAAGCACAGCACTTGAGTAAATATACTTAATTACTTTCCACCACTGGCGAGCAGCTGCATAATGAGAGCCCAGTGTGAGCCTGCAGGGGCCATTATTCTGGGCAGAGACAAACCTGCACCTCCACACTCACTGTTTCTCAGGCTGGGCAACAACCTCACCACATTCTGCTCCCAGCAGCTCTGGCACTGTACTCTGTAATTGTCAATGTCTCAGTCTGAAGTTGCAATCTTTATGTGGGATCCACTCCCAGCTGCATTTGAATAGCTGTGAGTGATCAACGCTGAGGGCCTGCGATTATGTAAGACAGTGGTTTTATTTTCTTTGATATTTTAGCTTGTATTAGCAGGATGACACATTTTTGACTCCGGCATATTAGTAAAACCACACCATGTTTGCGTTTGATTGCCTCCAAGCACAGCATTCTCTGTGTGAGGCCGAACATTTGGAAGAGAAGTCACGCCTTGGGATTAATTTATCAAATTCATCTGATAAATGCTGTTTGATAGCAACAGTAAGCAAACTATCAGTGAACCAGCAGACGCCTGAGTGTCACAGCCACCCAGCATGTATGGGACACCTACCACTGCTGGGAAATTCATTACAGATATTGTTTGCTTTCGGGTGTGTGGGCTGGATTTTGTGGCACTGTTCGGTTGCCTCCACATCTATGGATTAAAGAGTTAAAATAAGTCTTTATTGGGTTTCTTAAAGAAGGGGCCTTGCTTTATCATTCATGAAATAGCAGAGTGACTTAAGAATCAATTTTAAATGAGGTACCAGTCTCTTTTACCATACAGCAAGTTAGTAATTTTCTGGGCGTTTGATGGTTGACCTGCTGGCTCGGTAGTTTTGAGGCTGGTGGATCAGGGCAGTGTGTGTTGCTTTCTCCTGAGTGGAGGTATGGATGAAGCCTGAACCCTACATTAAAACATTATGTCATTAAATGTAAAAAATGATAACAGATGTTCTTGAACCCCCCTCCAAGAGCGCGGGCACTGAACACTGTAGCTCTTACAGTAATTCAGGCTGGTGAAACAGTTCAAAACAGACCATGATTTTGGTATAAAGTCAAAACACTTATTCTAAGAAACAGCAGGCTTCAGCGGCTTCAGTGGCTTCAGTGGCAAGTTCCTTTTGAGTTTATATCTTTGATTAATGTTTTGCAAAATAATAAGATGTGAACGTCGTATCTCAAAGCATTTCTTGGCAAAGGACAAATGATTTTAGGATAAGCCAAAGGGGTAGGGGGATTCTTCTCTGGAAATTCCCTGAGACGTTTCACCATAAACTCATTTTTAAGTGTCTCTGGACAGTTTTATTTCCTGAAAAGAGGGAGGATTGCTCTTAGATCTCCATCTTTTATTTAGCAGCCCTGACTTCTTATCAGATTGTAATGGATGGAGTGAAATCTAAGCCAGAAGTAGAGATTATGGCCGTTGTGGGACTTTAAAATTGTCAAACCCGGGGGTTCCTTCCTACGTTTGAAGAACTGATGAAGGAACCGAGCCTGTATGACCAATCTGATGTAATCAAGGGAGACAAGGTGTAATTGTCATGGCTGAAAAGAAAATCCTGCTCAAGTATAAATACTGTTTCTTTGCTCAAATGTTGCTGAAGAATGAGTGGAAGAGACTTTAAAATGCGTTCATGGAAACGTTTCCTGGTAGCAGTCGTAATTATCCGAAGTGTCAAAAAAACACCTAAAAGAGGAAGCTTTGGGCAAAGTTAATTGCAAGTGTACAGTAAACTGTGTATAATGGTGGAAAAGAAATTAAAAAAAAAAACAGAGGCCATGTGAGTGTGTGGTGGGTAATGGCAGGTTAGGTGCTGTTATGGAGATTACAGAGGTTTAAGTCTCATCCTGAACCACTATAAACTTGAATCATTACTGACTCTTCACAGTGCACAGTTTGATTTGCAGATGCTTCATAGACGATGCAGGAAGTTTTTATAAGTGTGCAAGAGATATCTTAGGCATATGGTTTCTTTACAATCTCCCTGGACGCCACGCATCCAGAGGAGCGTCATTCACTGTGTCTTTGACCAGACATCAGTGCGTTGTTCCTACCCTCCTACCCCCCCATCCCAACCAGTACATGCTTTTTGCCAAAACACACAAAGTGTTGCCTATCTTTAGCTGTGCATTTGGTGGCACATATTTTCTCCTTGACGCCTCACATACAAACTCAAATGAGCTGTTCTGAGACCATAAATCTGTTGTAGAAGGGTAGAGAGGGAGCAGGGAGGCTGCTGGTGTGTAAACTGGAAGTATTCTGGAAATGTTTCATCCAAGTATTTCAAAATCAGAATAAGCCAACCGAATGCTAATCCCACGGCAGCCTGCTCATACTGTGCCATGGTATGCTGGTGCAGATATTAGTCGCAAGTTTTGAATATTTTTTCTATTTATTGATCAGTTCCTTTGTTCGCATTGTTTGTCTTTAAGCCAATATACATAAAATACTAAACTGTGGGTGGATTTGTAACAATTTCAATCAAATAAAACATTAATAGGAGAAATTAACTACCAAAATAGTTCAAATCCACTATTAAATAATCTATTAAATGACCAAGTTATTAGTGTACCCTGCTTTTCTACATGCCTGGAAGGTGCACAGTATTTAAATAGCGGATTAATTAGCATAGCCACAGGGATGAGGCAGCTTATCTAATAAGACAAGGCAAGAAACCCTGGAAAAATCGAAACTGTTATGTTGCTGTTACACAAACCAAGTGTGTCTGTTGCATCCACTAGTAGTTCAATGATAATTGACTATTTGATAAAGAAGAATATCCAATGGCAGCAAGCAATTTGTCAAGGTCCATGTGAGGATGTTTATCCTTCCAAAATGGTTATTCAACCGTAGCTAACAATGCTAGCAGGCTACAGCGGGAGAGATGCAAACATGTCTCGCTGCTGGACAAACAGCAGTTTGGCCCTTGTTGTGTTGTTAGCATCATAGCTCAATTTGATGGTACTGCTCGAAGAAATACGACCACATCAACGTGCTCAGTGTGCACTTGGCAAATCTGTGTTCTTGATGTTAATGGATCCTATGTAAATGAGCCAGAGAGTAAGTGAAAACATAATGCTGTTAAAATAAAATTACTGACTTGAGAAATTAATTAAAATAGCTGAATTACTCAATAAAGCTCCTCAAGTGGAAATGTTACTTGTTATTCCATCTTTCGAAATTTTAATAGTGAAGCGATTGTTTTTAACGCAGGGTGGGTTTCTGTTTCTTATTACACTGATTATGTTTGTGGTGCTGAAAAGATAAAACTGAATTTAAATTCTAATCCATGTAATAAAAGAAACATGTTAGTCACTGGGCTGGAGAAGTGGACCGTTGGACGGCCTGCAGCTTGACTACGAGGATGTTTGTTATTTGCCTTTCGCAAACATAACTAAACACAGCTGATCAGCTCAGTTTACAGCCACAGTGAAGCCACTATTTCATTTGGAAGGGAATACAAAGGGAAATCGGATTGGGGTCTAGAGACAGAGGGGTGAAAAACAGTGACAGAGGAAGAAGACGTCTTACTCTGTATGTTTACAGATCCGATTTGGCCATCCGGACAAATTAGATGATCTGAGCATTGGAGAAGAGAGAACCCAAACCAGCAATGGTTTGTTTAGAGGCATTTAATTTCACTGGAAACACCTCCATGAGACAAAAGAGCACTTTCACTTCAGCTCCTTGTGAGGCCATTTCCATCAGGACACCAGCGACTGTATTTCAGAGGGCAGTTTGCCAAGTCCAAAACTTATTGTGTTGTGTTGCGGCACGTAGTGAGAATGTGAGAGCGGACTGCCCATATTAGTGTTTGTTTACAGTGACGACAGGATGTGGCTTGAAAGCTATGCCATGTTTGTTTAAATATCATAGAGACTTACAGATTATAAATCCTACATGCGTGAGCCAAAGGATCACTCTCCTGCTGGCGATTTTATCTAATTATGCTACAACATGAGTCCAGTGGACCCACTGTTTGTGTGTCAGGGTGGAATTTATAGAAACAAATCTGCCGCCGTTACTGCTGTCGCACCTCACTTGTACACCCACGTATAACACTGTAATGTGTGTAAAGGGTTTAACTTTTACTAAGAAATCAGTTCAGCATGCATGCAGCATAAATGCCATTAAAATAAATGCTATAATCTACAAAACAGCTCGACGTCTTTTCTGGCAGCAGGGCTGTGATGTTATCAGCTGCTCCAACAGAAAACTTCTAAAAACAAACATCTGCTCCATGAAATATATTTTACTTTCATAAATCTCCTAAACCCTCATGTTCTGGTCATATTCTTGGCCGCTTGCCAACAACAGACCGACCTTGGACCCAGTGATATACCTACACTGGGCCGCCTCCACGCTGCTCTGTTGCTAGCTTTGTGTTAAGTTTCCTGGCTGAAATTCCACTTTTACAGTACCGTCTGCTTGCTACTTTTTATTTAATGAGGCTTTTCTCCAGATTGCTAAGTAAGGATTCATGGATTTCGATGCGAAGCGTAAATAACATGCAAGCGAGTGATTTCTGCTACTGTTTAATGAGCTTCTCCACACAGCAGTTCACATCAGACTGCAGAAGTCGGACAGAAGCGCTACGATAAATACTAGTTTTCCCAAACTCTCTGTCATTATCAATTTCAGACAAGCATTTAGAGAGTGAATAACTTCCACATTCATCTCTTCTTCCGCTGTCTGTATAAATATAATGTGTTTAATTCTCAGCCGCAGCAGTAACACAAATTAGCCTACAGATTCATCTGTTCAGGAAACTGGAATATACCCACAGAAGTAGCTCCTGACAGAGAGAATAGTGTTGTTATTATAGCAAAGTGGTCTGCCTCGGTTTGGGATGTGGACTCTCTATAAATGAAACTGAAGGCCCGCTAATAAAGCCTGTACACATATGTACACATGTACAAGTCGAACCTCCATGGAGTATTTTAGGCCTCCTGTATATTACAAGAGACGCACACACACAAACACATTGTGAGACATAGAGCAGCCAGCCGCCGATGGAGCGCTGCCAGCCGAAGGAGTCATGAGGTCTCGTGCAGATTAATGGGGAGGCACAAACCAAACATGTTTCTCATTGACTTTGTGGATGAACAGCATGTCTTTGCTTCTGCTGGTTACTTGGCAACAGCGGGGCTGAAATATCTTGTTACTAACAGAAGAGTAATTACAGCGCTATTAGCGATGTACAAATTCGACTTTTTCCACTTTAGTTGAGTAATGCTGGCGTTGACTTGTGTATGTTAATGGACAAACGTCCAACAGGGCAGTTTCCTGTATCCATGAGTAACTGATGGTTTATATCATGTTTGAAGCAGCTGAACATTTGAACAGTTAAGTTATTGTTAAGAGTGAAATACTTCACTTGGGAAACTGCAGTGCACATTTAAGTTTGTTGCTTTTGTCAAACTGCACCAGACCAAAGATACTTTCTGACTTCATTTCAGTGGTTCATCATCACTGGTAACGTGATGTCTGAACAATCCGTTATTGTTCACCCGTCCTTGTTTAAAGGCCAAATCCTTGATTAGTGTAACAGCTTCTGTTAAACTCCAACTGAGGCATCTATGGTCCAATAACAGCCCATGCTGTTGGATGCACTGTACATGCTCCAAATTTAAATGTAAACCATGAGAGCTGGGCTGGAAAGGGCACTTTACACCAACTTCAGCTGCAGCTGGAGAATATTATGCATATTATATTAGGTTTTAGAACAAAGGCGTAGCACATAAAGCGGTACAAACCACTGAGTGCTGCTGTGGACACCTGCTTAAAGATTTTTTAAGACTTCATTTTCATTTGTTCAGTTGTTTTCCAAACTCTGCAGCATATGAAACACCTGCACACTTTTCCTTCTATGCACCAACATTAAGTGCAATCCATTTTAATGACCCGTAACTACACACAGTGCAGCACTATGCTGTATCTATGTTTGGACTGTTGGTATTTCCAGTATTTTTTAAGGCAAGCCTGGATGATGAAAGCCTTTATTTTCAGCGTTGCTTACATCTGCTGGGGCCTCTTGCAGCTCATTGACTCGATGACTTTAAGCTTTGTGTTCCTTAGCTTTTATCCAAGTGGCATAAATCTCTTGTTCTTTGTGGACAAAACCTCCGCATAGCTGTTTGCACCAGTTTGATCCCCACGAACTGTGAGAACATGCACTATACCCAGACAGGCAGAAAGATAATAAACTTAGGAAAAAGCACTTAAGTCTTCATTGTGGAGCTTGTGCAGGAGAAAGCGCCCTGCTGACACTGTCTCCATTACCTGTGTGAGTGCAGGCAGCTGTATAAGAGGCTGTTAAGAATATGACCTCCCTCATCAATCTGGTTTGCACTTCTGGGATGACTAGGCGGGAGACAGCCGGCGTTACCATTACCTGGAGGGTAATCTAACCAGAGTCACCGCTCAGATGTCCGCATGATTTAAGAGTCTCTTTTTCTCACAACCCTTATATGTGCATGCTGAACACATATACTGAACATGCAGGACGCTTTAAATGCCACACAGACGTGCTGCTTTTTTCTCAGTCCTCGTGCTTTTGTGAAAGCGTATATAGCAGTAGCATCAGGGCCTATAACAGGATGTAAATGGAGAAGGTGTTTACAGCGACAGAGAGACAAAATAAATGAGCTAGAGGAAACCTAAACCTCACCGCTGGAGCTGTAACGCAGATCCCTTAAACAAAGGAGTCCTTTTTAGCGTTTTATTGTCAGGATGTACAGTTTGACTGTGTGTCTCATGATGTGAGACATTCTTTAGGATTATTCAAATATAGAAAGTGTTGAAGGACAATATTGTATTTTAGATGTGATATAAAAGATCAACCCCCAGACATTTCTATACTACTGAACTTAAAAAATGCAGCTTTGTGACCATTGAGACTGGGGTTCAGGCAGCAAATACACTGCACACAAGGTGAGGAAAAGGTGGTGAAAAGTAAACACAGCCGTGACTTTTTTATTATTTATCTTAGATCACAATCTTTCTCTCACCTTAGGTTAAGTGCTGAGTGCCTTAATATAACCATAAAAGCAATACAAACAGACATTGTATGTCTAAGTTAATATTGTAGGGAAAACAAATTCAATATGCTGTCAGTCAGCGTTTTGTGGAGATATTTAGTGTCAGCATTTTGCGACTTTGCAGATACTTTCATTAAGATATACTCAAAGTGTATCTGCTGTTGCAAATTCATAGTATATAAACTCTGCAATAAGAATAATTTGAGAAGGGGTTCAGCCACAAGTGACAATTACAGGACAATGCAGTTGTAATTAACTATTAGTAATTCTAATGCAGACAACAAAGAAAATTCACACAGCCTAATTCATCACTGTTAGTAATATAGCTTTGGTGGGGAGGTGTGTTAAAGATTCTCGAGAGACAAAGAAATATGATATGGGAAGTTCCGTTTGAATGACAGATTAACGTGTTTAATGGCTGTTATGGCTATATTTAAAGGTTATCATGGTGGCAGCATGCGCATTTTAACTACACCATTCATGTTGTAAAGTTAATGTATGAGAAATGTGCACTTTGCATCAGAGCCCCCTGCGTTGATGCCCCTGCTGCATCGACACGCTGGCTGAACTCAAACGGATGAAGGGGTTGTGTTTTTTTCGTGCAGTTCTCAGGTCAGTCTTCAACTTCTCATTTGTGAGATTGTAGAACGCGTTTCTATTCTTTCAATGCACACACATTGAGGGCCACGGTTTCGCCTTTCTGGCGTCAACCTATCTTTTTTGTTTTTGCGTCCATCCATCTCTAAGCCAGCAGCCCTTTATGTAACTCAAACTTGCAAACTTGGCTCTTTTCTTCCCAGAGTAAGAAATTTTGCATAATGTTATATCCTGATATAAAGGGTGTGCAAATTATAATCTCACACTGTCTCTGTCTCTCTCCCTGTCTCACACAGTCTCTTTCCCCTCCCTCTCTCCACACGCGCACACCATCCCTCTATTATTGGAGTACTGTCACGGAAACACACACTCTGTTGTAATATAATGCTGTAGTTTGATCCAGACCTCCCATTCATTTGTTTAGCTATAAAGGTCTATGAAGTTGATATGTGTTTACATATTTGTTCACCCCTTCACTCTTTTCCAGTAACTATGGCCGCTGGCTTGACTTGTATATGTGTATGTGTGTGTGTGTGCATGCACGCATGTGTGTGTGTGTGTGTGTGTGTATGCTCTTCCCATTGCTGAATTACACAACTCTTTCCACCCTGGGTCCTGAGAACTGGTCTGATGTGACCTGATGATTTTATTGCAGCAACAGTCCTTTTGAGGACTCTCTCTCTCTCTCTCTCTCTCTCTCTCTCACTCTCTCTCCCTCACACACACACACACTTGCACTCTCACTCACTCACTCTCTCTCTCTCTCTCACACACACACAAAAACACTTACTTTCCCTCTCTGTCTCTGTCTCTCACTTCCCCCTCTCAACTTTTTTCTCCTTCCACATCTGTTAATCTGCTCAGGGAATAGCAGCAGACAGAGTTTTCCAAACCTCTGTGCATTTACGTGTCATGCAATTCATCACTGGCAAGTCTTGGACGTGCACAAGTTCTGAGAAAGTCTGACTCCAACCCAGAAATGGACCCTGAACTCCAATCAGATTATGGTTCATCCAGTAGCCGGGAGCTGGAAGTAGGTTTATTGCAGGTTTGGGTTTGAGGTGGTCAGCTTGTCCCCAAAAGGAGCAAACAGTGTTCTTATCTGCATCTTCAAACCATCCTTGAGCCTCCTTCCGCCATAAAAACGAAAATTCCTGGCTCAGCAGATTCCAGATCGCCTTTACTCCCTTTCCTTTAAAGACATTCAATCATAAGCCAGTCAAGAGGAGATAAACCTACCTGCTGAGGGTGTTTTTTGGATCCATTTAGCTGGTGCAACCTTATTCGCTTTGATTGAACCAAATACTGAATATTAACACGACAGCACTCGTCCCATCACTGCAGCATAAGCTTCACTGTATGTCTCACACTGTGAGCGTTTCACCCTCTGTGTGGTGTTTTGCTGAACAATGTGGCTAGCCGCTACGTGAGCCAAAATGACTCGTTTCATGAATAGAAAGACCCAAGCCAAGCTACCGCCTGTGTTAGGAGAGGCCTCGCCATCGCTAACCCATCAGCCTGCTTCCATTACGCCGACATGGGAAAAGATACTCTGGAAGAATCAGCTATATTATTTTACTCTTACTGGGAGTCCACCCAGTTAACAACCACCCAGTTTTGGTTTCACTGACTGACTTAAAGAAGTAAACAGTGATATTGTTTCAGAGCAGTTAGTGTATGTGATACTAAACTTGTGAGAGCCCTGCTGGGTTGTGTCACTGAATGTTTCTAGCGCAGACGAACGGTGGACTTAAATGTAACCAAGTGACATGACCTCTCCTTGCTTTTTGCTGAAGGTTAGAAGTCAATCATGCATGGGGCACGGCTGCTCTTTACCGGTAATGTGTGTTTGTTGGTACAGGGCTGTCTGCAAAGCCATTAAAGCCCTAACCCCTGTTTTTAGACCTCGCCATGCCCTCTGGTCTTTGTGTTTCCGTCATGGTCCATCTCTGATTGATTGTGACAGGGAACAATAACGGGCACACAGAGAAAGGGAATTCTCTCTGGCTACTTGTCAGTCCATATTAGCTCAACCCAACCAACCCCCAAATCTGTGCACTGATTGCCAGTCCAGGAGCTAAAAATGCCACCAGTTTCTAAAGAGCCGCCATTAATAAGGGATTCTTAATGTGTAAATAATGGCTTTATTCATAAAACATCAGTAGCAACCCATTAATAAGAATAATTCATTAATAATGTTCAGAAAATCATTAGACTTCATGAGTTTCTCACAAGTTTGCAGTGATTGTACAGTGAAGTAGTCAGTGATTAATGAATGAGGTGCAGCGGGTTTAACTTTCTAATAAACAAGCAGTTTAGTTCCAAATGTCAATAAGATCCGATTGATTTTGCAGGTGATCCGCAGCTCTTTCAGAAGGTCAAAGGTTCCATGGGAGGGGTCTTTTCTGATGAAGTGTGTTATGCTGGAGGAGCATAAATACCTAGAATGCATTTCTCAGGTTTTCTGTGTGATTTATGCTCAGCATTTTATGAAAAGTAAGAGAATAAAGAGACATCTGCACATTAAGAAGTATACTGAAAATAAGAGTAATTGCTTTTAGCCTGGGAAAGCTGTTAAGCAGCAATCCCTGAGAAAGAGAAGTTGAATTTATTACTTTGGTAGAAAAAAGGCCTCCACATGTGCCTGCAGGAAACAGGTGGGACTGGTGAGATTCAAGTAAGAAAAATTATGTTTGAATGGAACCAAAACATTATGAGAAAGTAGCATTTTAAATAGCATTTCAACATGGCAGACAGGACCGCTGGGTAAATTCATCATTTCCTAATTTGAAGTAAAATGTTTTCACAGATCTATTACATTTGATTATTTAATAGGTGCATTGCAACTGCTGGAGTGATCCGTAAGGTTTAAAAAGGGCTCGTACAGGTTATGCATGTTGTGTTTTTAATAATAATCACGATCAACAAGTCAACCAAACAATATTACTGCCAAAAACGTCACCTAAAGGCAAGATGACTCTGACTGGGTGAATGTCAAACAGTACAGGGATTCAGAATCGTTCTCCTAGTTTGGAGAAAAGTGAGGTCTAACTGTACATCCAGCCACTATGACTTTTTTCCCCTCCCTCTTCTTTTTTTTTTTTTTGTTCCATTAGGGCTTCACACTGTAAAAGAGCACCAAAACAAACAGAGACGGAGCAGAGGGAATGAAAGACTGCAGTGTTTTGGGAACACCAGAGTCTTGACTACACATGCGTTTCCTTGTCAGCTGGCTGGAGTGAAGGCTGACAGGTGAGTTGATAGGAGAGCAGGATAACAATAAACAGCTGCATTTTAAATGACATGACACTTCCTGTTATTGCTGGAGAAAAGCGCTCTGATTGAACTGTCTGGGGATGGTCACCTTTTAATAGAACAAGACACACACTGGATCACATACAACAGGTCAAACTAGATTGTGTATGGACACAGAAGTTGCATATTCTTTCTAAATCACAGGAAAATGGAACAGTACCCACAGTTTAATATAAAAGTGTTTCCACCATTGACACTGAAGATACACATCAATTTTTATCCCAGTGAGTGAAACAATCACTATATCACAAGTTGCATAACAGACCAAATCTGCTATTAATGTAAAAGAAATCTCGTAAAAACCTGTTGCATAACACGTGTTCTTTTCCAGTATATTCTTTGATGTCCCAGAAATAATTTGAACCTGTTAGGGATGAGGACTTCCAGTGAATGGCAGTGTGCTCGTGGCTAGTTTCCATCGCAGTTCTTCCCTTCCATACAGGTCCCTTCTTCTTCTTCTTCTTCTTCTTCTTCTTCTTCTTCTTCTTCTTCTTCTTCTTCTTCTTCTTCTTCTTCCATCCATTCTAATAGATGCACCACAGAAAAAAAAGGCCATTGCTGCTGGCTGGCCAAAAAAAGAAAAAGCTTGGCTCAACGGCTTTGTTCATTCACTTTCCATTGCAAATCCAACAGGCATTCTCTCAGCTCTCCTTTTCCCTGACCACAGCTATGGCTTTGGATACAGCAGCAAGTCTGTCCTTTCTCCTTTTGTGTCTGAAGATAATGTCCACTGTTTGAAGGGAAGGGAACTAAAGTTCAAGGTAAAACCCAGCCTGAAAGGACTCTTCAACCATTCAGGAGAGCACAGTCTATATTTGTGACTATTAGCATTATCATCCCAAGGCTAGAAACAGAAAAGCTACTCCACTGACAATGTAGAGACTGTAGCTTTGTGGAATATTTGTTGAAAATATACCAAAAAGTAAGTCTCTTTCATTCATTGTCCATGAAGCGGCTCCCAGTTTTTCTTTCACCT
Organism: Chaetodon trifascialis; assembly: GCF_039877785.1. Lineage (NCBI taxonomy): Eukaryota > Metazoa > Chordata > Actinopteri > Chaetodontiformes > Chaetodontidae > Chaetodon > Chaetodon trifascialis. The sequence continues at coordinate 11,024,272 of NC_092074.1, read as the reverse complement.
CTCTGCAATCTAACTTTAGGAATGTGTTGTCCAACTTCACAAATCTAAAAGGAAATATGTCAAGGTCATACTTAGACTGTAAGAGGAAGTTTGTCTTGGGTTGGACTTTTTAAGATGAAAATAACTACTTGTCATCCAGGAAAAAAAAAAAAAAAACACAAGGAGAAAAAAAATGATGACCTCAAGTTTTTAAGATGTGCATCCTTACATGTGTGACCTCCAGAGTGGTGTTCAGGTCTAAGCCTCGAGGCCACGGGGTCAGTATAAGTATTTGTCACAGCTAAGAGTCCAAGAGTCAACGTGCATGGGTTTCATCAGTACCTAGTCAAATCCTGCCAGACTACCTCACCTTTCATGTCCTCTCAGCTACACTTGCAAGACTTGACAATCATGTTGGAGAGCTGCTCCACTTTGGGGGTTCGTCCAGAGTAGTAGAGTATAGTGAGGGGTTCCAGGTCTTGAGGGACACAGCAGGGAGAGGCCGATGCCTCTGGATTCAGAGTGTTGTACAGGCTCAGCAGCTATTGGAAAGCACACAGGACACATAAAACCTCACTTTCAAATTGTGTTTACTGTTGTGTTGTATTATTTTCTGTGTCTAATGAGCGATGGAGTCATGATCATTCGCTGACTAGTTTAAATCAGTGTAATGATTTGACACAGAAAATCCATCGCAACCTTTTAGCATCCAAGTGGTCTCAGAGAAGAATAGACTTCTGCACCCCGTTTTGGCTTTAAAAAATCTAGCCCATGATGGGAGAGTTTGGCCAATCACAGGTCATTTCAGAGAGAGGTCGTTCATATCGGCTGTTATACAAATGCACATGCACGTCCCTTCGGATGCACACTTTATTTTAGCGCTGTGCCAGTGTGGAGAGAGAGAGAACCTGGAAACCTGATTCAATGGTGGAAGATCTGCAACTTGTTATACATTTCTCACACGTCCTCTGCCAACAACAGGGTATGTGTGTGAACACGTCGCAGCTCCACAGGCAACGTCAGACCCATTACGTTTGATGCCATGGAGCTCGTACTGACGAGTGGCAAAGAGGCATGATGACAGTCAGTGGGGAGTAACTTCTGAGGGGGGGCGGTGTGTGTGTGTGTGTGTGTGTGTGTATATGTGTGTGTGTGTATATGTGTGTGTGTGTGTGTATGTGTGTATGTGTGTGTGTGTGTGTGTGTGTGTGTGTGTGTGTGTGTGTGTGTGTGTGTGTGTGCCATTCAGAGTTGTGGGTTTGGTGGGAGGGGCTTCGTGGAGTGATACCGTAGTAGCAGTAGAGAAGGAGGTAGAGGCGTTTTTTATTTTGTATGTTCAATATTTATCTACTGCAGCTTTAAATGTGGTCTACTTGTCTAAAAGTGCTCGCTGCACACACGGCGGTGTTGAAACGCAACCATATAGGGCACGTGAGCTCGAGAACCAAAACATTAAGCTAAAAGAGGCTACAAGTTAACGTCAGGAAGAAACTTCACAGTCAACACTATCAACAGTTTGTTTGGGGAGAGTAACCAGGATATTGTTTATGGAAAGACACTGATCACATGGTGCATCATGAGAGTGAGGGACAATGTGAACTGTAGAGGATTTTTTTGTGGAAAGCCGTACTTCTCTCAGTATCCGTGTTCTCTCTCTATTTTTGATTGAGTCTAACTCTTCAGCTTGGGTCTGTTTCAGATTGAGTCAAAGGTTTTAGACCTGTGATGACCTCTAGGTGGAGACAGAGCTCCCAGAAGTGGATGTCTCAAAATTTGGGCAAAACAAAACTACAACTATCTGCATTGGCTATTTACCACTGGAAGCTAACGAGTAACTATGTTTTAATGTTGGAATTTTCACTGTGGGACAACCTCTCACAAAGTCTCTCGTTTTAAATCCCCATTACATCCTTCTTACCGAGCTGTGTGTTGTATCTGAGCTCCTCAGGTATGGGCATGGCCCGGAGCAGTAGTTAGCATCGTAACCACTGGGCTCATGGATCCACTTCCAGTCCAAGTCACGCCGGAAATCGATGTGAAGCCGTCGAACACAGCAGCTTTCCTCCGTGTTTCTGTGATGAGGATGACCAACAGTGGAGTAATCAGTCTCCAAATTGATATTTAATACCTTCTTGGTCACATATGGGGTAAACCAGATATAGTGTGTGGCAGCATACACTGACAGTGATAACATAAAAAGATTAGCAATTAAGAAATTTGAAATGTAGAAGTACATGAGATTTATGTGTCCTTACGAGAAGCAGTAGTTTGTGTCCAGCGCTCTCTTGCGTCGGCGTGTGGATTGGGTGTCCAGGCGGTGGGGTGGGATCATCATGAGGATGAGGTGAGGCAGGTACTGTTCCTTCTTCTTGTTCAGGTGATCTAGATCCAAGCGTTTGTGCTCCTCATCTCCATCCACGCCTTAATTATAGACATGATTAAGGTATACTTAGTGGCATTTTTTTTTTTCGTGATTGCCCTCAGTCTGAGTGTACAATTTGCAAAATTATTGACTATGAAGCTGCCATCCCTGTAATTCTTTCACACACTGTAGAGGTGAAACCATGCAGAAAAGAAGGGAGAAAACTAAGAAAAAGTGCCTTTTTGTATGCAATACAATATTTATACTTGGTCCTCAGATGCAAGAAGTTGCATCAAGCAGCAGTTCACTTGCAATATAAAGACAGGCACCTCTAATTAAACTATATATTACCAAACAAGGTAAATTAAGGCAGATTTTTAAAAAATGATATGAGAAATTGTGAAGACTTAGGACCATATCAATATGAACTAACTGATAGATTAAATCGTAAATAACCATATGATACAATGTTGTTGTAACCCACCTTTAAACTTCACTTCCAGCACCTCGTTCTCATTGTCAATGATGTCACCATTTGGGTTGAAGGTGTGGCAGGGACAGTGCACACTGATTTCCAAACCCAGATTACTTCCTGGTGGTAAACAATTATGAAAAAGAGGACCGTCAGTTTATTTAATTAAAACTTAAAAACTCAATACATCAGTAACATGTATATGATGATTATCATTAGGAATAAAGCTGGATTTTAGACACTACAAATGTGAGTGACCTCGGTCTCACCTCTGTTCATCAGCCATTCTCGCACTGTTTCAGTCACATCGAAGGAGACCCACTCTCGAGTACCTTTGGTCAGCACATTCTTGGCTCCAATGTAGCGTTGTTTCCTAATGTGTTCATTTGGCCTCACAATCTGCATAGAAACAACAGTATAACAGTCAGTTTGAAACAGCTTCAGCAAAATAACATGCAGACTCTGGACAGGATGTCGATATGAGACGAGGCCGTTATTTGTTAAACTCAAGCCCCTTTGTTCTAATAATCCAGTAAGAGTTTTGATCACTTCTAATCATGCCATGAGCTACAATAATGTGATTGATGGAGCATTCAGATGGTATAGAGAAAAAGTAAACTAAATTGCAGGATATATGTGACATTAGACTCACTAAGGTAACTAAGTCTGCAGCCATGCTAGCTGTTTTGTGAGGCCATACATAGGCACTTAGCTAAATGCTAATGTCAGCATGCTAACATCCTCAGAATGATAATGGTGATAAGCTGATGTTAAGCAGATATAATGTTTATCATGTTAGAATGCTAATATTTGCTAAGTAGCACAGAAGGCACTACTGTGGCTAATGAGAACATTATTAGTTTTTTAGATAATTGGTCATAAACTAAAACAATGGACAAATTTTGACTCAATGGTGGCGTGCTCGAAAAACTGTCAACCTGCTGGTGATGCTGCAGGAAAACTGATCCACTGGGGAATATGAAGGTCTACAAAAATGTTATGGCAATCCATCCAATAGTTATTGAGATATTATGGACCAAAAGTAATATCTGACAGACAGACGTTGCCATCTCTTGAATCATGCCGCAAGTATGGCTAAAAATATGATTTTTGTTGTTCCTTTTCTAGATGGTATCTTCATGTCGTGCTTGGTGAATTATATAATAAGGGTTAGTCAATGTGTCTTTCAAAAATCACATTTTTTTTTTTTTTTAGTTTTTTTTTTCCTAAGGCCACCCTGTGAGCGTGTGCTGGTGATCTCACTTATTGTGGCTGATTATGCCTCTTCTCAGGGCTGTGAGCATGTTGTGACAGGCTTGATTGACATCTCCAGCATCTGTTATGGTAAGACAGTTTAATTATACCTTTGTCATTCTGATTGGTTCATTAGCCTTGTCTGTGATGTATGTCATTTTCTGGCCAGAAGAAAAAGCTTATCAATGCTTATTTGCTGAAAATAACTGCCTGCTTTTGATGGAAACAAGGTTGTTAAGTAAGATAAGATAAGACTTTACTGATCCCACATCGGGGAAATTAAGTATTTTTTTTGGAACTGTGGTTCAATTGATCTCCCGATGTTGATTCAAGTAATCCAGAAAAGAGTAAAAAGTGTACTAATATTCAACCACACAGTAAATTTTGTGTGCTGTAACATCAAAACAATAAACCAAAGGCTAAAAAAAGCTGTATACACCTTCGGAACTGGATTTTAATCCTCTGAGTTTGTCACCACAAGCAACACCTTTCACATTACCCCTCGTCTTTTTGTTCATTCACAACATAAAAATGTTGATATATTGACATTGTGCTGTGTCCAGTTCATAGCTTTTTGTTAATAAGAAACGTGGTGGTTGTTCTGTGTGTTCTTTGGGAGCACCTTGCATATAAAGTAGGTTTAGTCTAGCTCCTGACCTGGCCCTTGTGTCTGGAGTAAATCAGTAAAACAGTGGACATTTATGCTCCCCAAGTATTAGGACACGAATGTAAAACAAACATGAATGTGAAGCAAGAATGTCATTTATTTCAATTCTTTCCCGTATTCCCCTCTGTGTTTGAAACCGGCAGTAAAAAAGTTTTGCTTTGGTAGAATGAAAGTTTGTCATGATGTCACCCCTGACTACAGTATCTCTGTATGGTGGTACTGCTTATTATTTTTACTTTAATAATTATCTTTATATTGGATCCTCAATGCCAAGCATATTACAACTGAATAACAGGGACCTGATGACATTGACTACAAACCACAAAAGCGTTTCTAAGTGTTTAGATATTTGCTGAATTTCAAATTCAGCAAATATGAACAGTCTCTCTCCAGAATGAATCACCCCGTCTTTAATAAACTCTGCATACTGTTTTGAGGACTGAATGTTAAAGACCTCCTCATAACCAAAATGAGGACCATATTAGATCTGGGCTGCCAGCGCTGCACTAACAGGACCCCTGTCCCGGTTCTGCAAACATTCTGCAGGCCTGTGGAGCTTGTTTGGCTTTTGGTCTGGCAGGTACCCACGCCTGCACCCACAATCTGATTATTGTTGGCTCTCTCTGTCAATTAGAGCTTGAAATCATGTGGTGAACAACTAACCGGCTTATGTAAGATACGTTCTCGACAGACTGGAATTAAAATATCTAGTGACAAAGGACTGAAGCTCCTTGTTGCCTTGACCATGAGCTTTGCCTTTAATCTTAATAGAAGGACAAGGAAACGGTACCTTTACGCACCTGGTAGAGCTCAATCCGCTGTTCGTTCCTCTTGGCGCTTGAGTTTGGCATCCTCAGAGCTCGAAACTCGGCTCTGAAAAGGTTGGTCGAGTTCCTTTCCATGGCGGACACGTTGAAGCGAAAAACCTTGGAGGTGATGCCTTTTGGGCAGTAGAGCAGGTCGTCTGGAACAGAGAGTAAAATAAAGTTTTGTGAGAGGACATGCTGAGAAATTCCTCATCCGGATTTGATGTAATACAAGCATTGTATGTCCGAACAAAGACCCCAACTGCTACACCACCTCTTGACACATAATTAGGCTCTTACTTTGTGATCTTCTTCATATGAGTTGCAACAAGTTCTGAGGTAGACCCTTTTCACAGCTGTCCACATGACCTCTGTTTGACAAAATATCTTTGTGCACATGGGAACGCAAAGAACAACTTTCAGTTAAAAGTTTGTGGGAGTATCTCACCAAATGGGAGGGGGTCTACCTATACTTAATGAAGAGCAACGTCGGTTAAAGTCATGCTTTTTGTAAAATAAGCCGCATGGATTTTAGTCCATGTGGGAACAGCCTTAGACTCTTCATAGTAGGAAGAGCACTGGTGTTATGAATAACATTAACGATGGCTGTTTGATCCAAGTGTCCCAGTAAGACATGACAGCAGCATGTACAATTGGTCCCTGAAGCTGAAGCAGCTAAATGAAATTCACCCATTGTTCATTTTATTCTTTAAACAATATTTCTTCTATGAAAAAGTCAGTCATGTATGAAAAAAAACATTTGATATTTCTTGCAGATTATTATGACTCTCAATCGACTAATCAAGTGAAGACTTGCTCCAGTTAATAACAGGTGCTGTTTAAGCCTGTCCTTCACCCACAACACAATTTTGAAAAATACTTTTCTGGCTGAGTGACTTTGGGGGGGAGGTGTGTCTTTGGATCAAACCTCTATCCACTTGATGTCAGAGTGAATTCAGGCATGCTCCAGTAAGGTGCAGTACTTTTGTTAACTGAGTTGAAAGCAAATGTAGTATTTTCAAACTCTAGACAGCACTGTGATATGTACCTTTTTCCTGTTTTGATGTATCATAATGCTTCAGATGCTTTCAAATAAAGCCATACTTCAGTATAAAAGTAATGGATTTACAGCAAATGTTTTTCTTAATAACCTAGAGGACTTATAAACCCATTCACACCTAAAATATGATCTTGCGTTTACTGACTCCTTGATGGCTGGCACGAAGTTTATCAGCGCACAGTGAATGATTAGTGTGGTTTCCTGCCTTATCAGAATTCCTCTCACACATTTTTGTCTATATTTGGTGGAAATGAAAATGCTGTAATTGTAATAGCAATATTATTGAGCTTATATGACTTCACCTCCCTGGTATTAGCGTATCAAAAAGCCTGCTATCCTCAGTCCCACTGACAACTTTTTGGACCCAAACCCCTCTCTGACTATGATGACTTCTCCACAACCCAACCTCAGTCATTGACATACGCCAGATTCTGTATGCGTACCATGCTATAAAAGGAAAACTTTCCGATGTTTGCAGTCCAGCCTCTCGATGCAGTAATTTGCCAGTCTTCCAGCAGCTTTCTGCTTCATTTGCACCTGCCACGGATTTGTGTTGGTTCACAGTGCTGCTTCAGATGCACCAAAGTTCAACAGTTTCAAAAACGGTCAAAAAGTGAGTATGTGCTTGCCCACATTATCCAAGGGACAAATAGCGAAGTCCCTGGCTTAGAGTCAACAATATTCCACAAAGCCAGACTTCCTTGACACTTTCTTGCCAACAGTTAGATGAGAACACTGATATCACTCTTATGACTGTCTAAGACATGTGAAGCTACCGCCAGTTAGCTTAGATTAGCACAAGAACTGGAAACGGGGAAACAACTAGCCTGGCTTTGTCCAAAGGTAACAATATCAACCTGCTAGCAACTAGTGGGGACAAATTACTTTAAGTGTTTGTCGAAACTTTTAGCAGTAAAGAAGACTCTTTACTAGCCTGAGAGAAGCCAGAATATATTTATAACGAAAGGAAGAAAATCATTCCTAAAGTGGAATCAGCGTCTCTAATGTCAAGTAGGGAATGCTACCAAAACATCCATTAGGATGCTGAATAGGCATACTGCTAATTAGAGCACATCAGCATTAGTCATTTCTGCGAGTGCCCCAAAATGACATGCTTACGTTCAAGTGACAAGCTGCGCCTTTAGTAATTATGACGGGAGCCAAGGATGACGTGATGTGACAGTGTAGTAGAGTGACAAAGTTGGTGTAGTGAGGAGGTCAGGGGTGGATGGATGGGTCAACAAGTCATCGGACTTTACCACAAGCATGACCCGGATCATCCTGTAATCTTAACCAAGTGTTTATTATTGCAACCATGACAGCAAAACGTCCCTTACCTTAACAAAGTAGCCATTTTAACCCAAATCACGACACTTCCCAACCTAACAAAGTCATTATATTATTTGGTGCTGACACTAAACCTTAATCATAGCGTTGTTTTGGAGACAAATGATGTCGTGCTGGTGAAAGGGATAAGAAAAGAAATCTGTGTCATTCTAGAGGGCGTGGGCAAACTTTGGATTTTGTCATTTCACTTGGAGGACTTCCTGGAAGAAATCCGGCACCATGTGTCCTTTTCAGACACTTGTTTTGTTGCTTGAGTTGACGATAAGAGGACTGAAAGGCAGCAATGGACAAAATGTGGATTTGAAAATACACCTGTCATCAGGTGAGCTTCCCATCCACACTAATTTAACACATGCATTGAGTTTTGATGGGAAAGGTTAAGAAACTTTTAAGACCTTGTTTACTTTTTAGATGAAACTGTAAACATGATGAAGACACTGATTATTTAGGAATTTGAGTAATTTTAGTATTGTATACATAATATATCGTCAGTCTGCTGCTTGGTTATTTCTCTTTATCATATTTAAGTGAAGAAAATCGCCCCTGCCAGAGTAGAATGAGGGTTCAGCACAATGAATCTATAAAAACTGTTCATCTCGCCTGCACCAGCATATGAAAATCGCATTAAGCAGACTCAGTGAGCAGGCTCAGTGTATGCATGTGGATATACAGGGTATTGACAAAATGCATATTTCCAAGTATGAGGTCATCTTGGACACATAAAAAACGCTCACTGCCATGCCAATACCACAGTTTTAGGATTGAGAAAGTAAAAATTTGAGAATGTTATGAGCTTGTTGACATTTTAACTACCTGAGAAGTAGAGATGTTGACTAGGGCACACACATACAGGTACATACAGGCACATGTGTCAGTTCAGCACTTGTGCTCTTATACTGCCTTTCTGCCATTTTTTTGTTTGTCAACTAATCACATCAGACTTGGGCATAAAGACTGTAAGATTATAGTCAAAGAAACAGTGGTCTTCACTCAACTGTAAGAAAAGTACACGTATGTAAACCTGCCTTACATCTTTGTGTCTGAAGCCCATCTGTGGCTCTGAATCCACCAACTCGAGGCACCCACCGCCTGGCGCTTTTGTCAAAACCATTTTGTAAGATTCAAAACAGAACATTGCTGAGGGAAAATAGGTCTTTTGAGAAACACCTGTTGATTTCAAAGGGGCTGTGATGCAATGCTCTTGGCTTTGCTTTAGACCATGAGGCCCTCTTTGGCTCCTCCACACGCACAGTATTTATCCTATTCTACTTTCTCGGTAATCCAGACTCAGTCGAACCACATGCTGTACGAATCTCCCTCAAGTGCAGACACATGTCCCTCTCAGCACAGGTTTTCCACTTCCAGTTCATAGCTTTTAATTCTATGGAGGGAAGCGGTTGAGCCAAACAGAGATTTAGCACAAATCACTTGAAGTAAAAACAATGTGAGCCTCACAGGGCTTTACTGATAATCTTAACAAATGGCTCACAAACAAAATAAAGCTTGTTATTAACCAAGCAGTGAAATATTACCTAGTGGCAATAAAATGACGGCACAGTGGAATCATTCAGGTTTAAGGGGATGAATGCCGGCTCAGTTTCACACTCAATTAGCAAAGTTAAACCTGAGCAGTGCAGTCAGTGATCTCATGCTCATGGGCCACCCGTGTGGGTGATTCACTGGCCAAGACAGGCAGTGGGGTCCACACTAAACTCCATCTCGACGTGGAGGTGGGTGGTAGTGATGCGTCAGTGTATGGGAGAGCTTCACGGGACCCCACTCCACTCCTCCTCCTCCTCCTCCTCCTGTACAGACGGACTCCAGGGGGAGAGAGGGATCCCTGTATCCAGACTAATGGGGAGGTCCCTCCATCGTCTAACTTTTCCTGTCCACCTCTGTTAACTTTTCCTACTCCTTCTCCTAAAGGCATCCCCATCCGCCTGGGCAGATGTCCCTCTCATTTGGGCCTGACTGGAAAGGAAGTGGGAACATCTGGGGAGAAGGACAGGATCCATGGAGGAAAAAAACAAGAGGAGGAAGAGTGGAGTCAGGAGTAGGAGGAGAGTGACTTTCCTGGAACACTGGTGGGTTAAAACAGGTTGGTGAGCACCACAGTAACAAAGGACATCCTCTGAGTGCACAGCGGCTTCACCTTTCAGTTTTACAAAACCTGACAGAGCTCTGACACGGCTGTATTTCTAAAAACAAAATTAACTGTTGGTTCACAGATTTTTTTTATATATTAAAGCCCCTTTCTGCTCTCATACGGGTTTTGCTTGATGCTCGAGCTCCACGGTGCAGAGGAGACGACTGTTTTCACTTTCATCTTACATACATGATGATTACATGACATCACAGCTAGTCTGGATGTCAGTCCTGGTCCAGCAAGCAGTGTAAACAAGCGATGTGGAAACGTGAAGCCTCCAGCATCTCCTGTCCAGCAGTTAAACTTTTGCAATGGAAAATATCTGCATATTCATAGATTATGTGTTTTTCTATGAGAGAGAAGACATGGGTGTCTAAACTACGTTATTGAACTTTTTGTGCTAAAATGAGACATCATTATTCAAAGCAGAATATTTGTATATGCCTTTAAGTGTATGAAGCTGATATTTAATGCGCAAAAGACTGAACTATAAGCTATAAACACCCCAATTGGTTATTAGTGACACATGAACCCAGCTGTAGGTTTGAGAGTGGTGCGTCTTGCACTTTATTTCGTGCGTAATTGCGCACTATAGACCTATTGCCTGCTGCCATTAAGGCGGGAAGGAAAGAGAAACTTGGCGGAAATAAAGAACTGTCATACTTACTGCTTTCTGGCGGTCCGTAGACCATGTTGAATTTGTATATCTCTTTGGCATAGTACTCTGTCTCCGTGTTGTCCTGACCGCAACTTTGCTGCCGATCCCTCCTGAGCTCCTCCAGCAGCTCCTTGGTGCTGTTATACAACGCTTGGATCTGATACGGGATTTTATTCGGTCCGAGGGAGTGCGGAGGACTCGTCAATCGGAGTTTGCTCAAAATCTGACCTCGTATCGCCTCCACCCTCTTCCTTTTCACATGGTCGATATCCACGGTGGCGCAAGTTGACAGAGACGAGCTCAAAGTCGCGCAGTTGAGGAGGAGGACAAACAGCAAAGCCTTACCCAAATGCATCTTTCTCTCTGCATCTGCTTCGCCCGGTAGTTGTAGTGTGCAGATTCACAGGTCAAGTTCAGATTCAGCCCCGCTGCTGTCTCTTTCAACTTTCTTGGGAGCTAATGATGGAAAACTCCTCGCTTAGTTCGTTTTCTTGCCGCAGTCCCTTTTGTTATCAGCAGACATCCAAGTGTGTGTTTGCCCATTAGACATTACTCAATTCAAAGTCCCGAACAGCGGAGGCTCTCCCGCATGTAGAAAACTTATCCGGCACAAATATATCTGTGGGAACAAACAGACTTTTCTTTTGCATTCTTGAGCTCAGTCCAGTAGGTTTAAGTCGTCCCGCAGCTTGGCATATTCCTCCTCTTTTCTGTCTCATTAAAGTCTAGTGCTGCTTTATTGTCTCTGAGGAGGCAGACCGCAGCCTGTCAGGTTAACGAGGTATGTGCGACTTTGAGCGGTCTGTATGGCCCCACATGTGTTTTATACCGCTAGTTTCTGACGTTTGATGGAGGAGGGACCGCAGGCACCCGGGGGAGCCCGAATCATAACAGGGCTCACTGCGATGCGCCAGACGTCAACTGTGGCAAAAGAGACTGTAAAATACAGCCTGTTGGAGTTTCTGACCAGGTCGATCATTGAAGTTGGAGAGTGTTAGTTTGAGTAAGTTTTTTTTTAAGCGAAGTAAAGATGTAGTCCTTTCTTTTTAAAATGTTTTTAATAGTATCATCATCACTGGTGATCTGTCAGAGGTCTCAGTTGTTTCTCCCCGTCTTCTACAACACTGTCTGTACGGGAATGGCCTGGGTCGTGCACCCTCTAGTGGCAGGTTGTGGTACTCCCAGTTGCTTACTTCATCTGACAGCGTCTGACTTGAGGATATTCTCCTTTTTATCCCTCCTTTTATCCATTAAATCCTTCCCTGAAGCTTAAAATGTGTCACATTTTCTGTTAAAAGACATTGTGTTTTTGAGATGTTTATTATTTCCTGAAACATAAAAGCATAACATCTGCTTTTCAAGGACAGCTGTTTAAATCAAGACCAACATAAAAGTCAAATCTAAGTGTAGGACTTGAACTATATATAGTGTCTTAATATTGCTTTGGACAAAAGAAAATTTAAAAGCTATTATGAAGTTTAAAGACATAGACAGTATTTCTGTGGTAGAAACCATAAAAATGGCAATAAGTGGGATTTTACATGCACACCAACCCATATATAATCATTCATATTGGGGTCCTTTGTCTGCTCTTTTTACTGGAGCCTTCTTACAAAGACCCGCACAATGCATACCCTGTTGTCAGACGCTGCTCTCAGATTACAGAAGTCATTTCAGACTTCACATTCTGGCGACATGATTGCATTACTGTTCAAAGGAACCAAAGTTTCTTCATTGGCTGCAGATTTTCCCATGCCCTCTGCAAACCGCCATACACACAAAATCCATTTTTCTGCACTGATGTCTGAAGGTTTATTTGCAGGCCATGAAGTTATTTTATCTTTTTGATTTTTTCTCCCCTTCCGCAGTCTTTTTTATCTCTATTCATAGAGCATATCCACATTCTCAGACCTATTTTAGGTCGAGGCTCACTCAACCACTGGAGGCCCCGTACCCAAACATGGGGTCTGGCATTTCACTATGTTTCTTTTGCCCTCCAGTTTGCATAGCGAGAATGATTTTGTAGAATGTCCAAACTTGGTAAATATTTGGCTTTGAATCATGAATCATATGCAAAGGTGCCTTTTTGTCCTGTATACGAACACACTTGATTTATTTTGCTGGTTTCTTGGAGTCGGAGATGGATGTGAGGTATATATTTACAAATTTTGTGAGAACAAGACAATTTTTTCCTCAACCTGCCGTGGTGCTTGTTTCATGTGAATGAAAATCAGCCTGTCAACAGTGCACTCAGCCTACTTACTTCCTGCTTTATAGTCAGACGTCTCCTTGGAAGGTGTGATTTATTTTAGCATCACTGTATGTGTGAGCATATATGACTCATCTGATTCTCTATAGATCATTTTAACAATGTCAAGTTTCCTTTCCCTTCTTTCCATTGTGCTGTTTACGGAGGTGAACAGTGCAAGCCCTGTTTCTTAACTGTCAAGCTCATCAGTATCTGTTGTCTTTAATGCTTTGGTCATAGGAACATTGTTGCTTCCTGTTCATTTTTTGGGAATTGATTTCCAGTAACGTCACTGTAAGCTCTGGCTGAAATGTCTTCATTCATAACTTTGGCTCAATGATGTGAGAGCATTCCAAACCCAGGCTGGATGTTTGGGCTTTTTGCATTATCCAACAATGAATAACGTCTTCACCGCCATTGTTTAACTGTTTTAGGAAAAGCACCAGGTCCCTTTTGTCCCTCAGCCTCTGTCCCACAGTCCCACATGCAAACTTTGTTGCACTGCATTGTGGCTCATCTCAGATGTTTGAACAGAGTTCATGAGTACCACATCTGAAATGATCTTTTTCTTGAGGATGATCTTTTAGTAGATAATGTTCAGTTAATATACTTTTACTTAATGTGGCTTATTTAAATGTCCTTTCTATCGACAGATTCCAGCAGTTTACATCTCACTCTAAACTGAACATTTGGTTGCTTTGGTGCATCTTCGTTCTGTATCTCTCTTGCTGCTTTTTCGGTCTCATCCTTTGGCAATCACTGTAATGTTGGCAGTTCTCCATTAAGCCAGCAGGTGATGCTGCTTAACAAACAATGTCTGGTGTTTGCGCCTGCATATCGACAGAAGAACGGAGAAACTCAACATATTAAACATTTTCAGGATCATGTCATACGAAAATGAACACTCAGTGGCCACTTTGTAAAGTCTAATGCAACCTAATAATACAGCTCAGGCATAATTTGGACCTTTACAAAGATCATAATGCTCCGTTATGGTAGACACAGTTAGAGAGATGTTCATTTAACTACATATTTCCATGTATGAAGTGGTCAGGTAGTGTGTATTTGATGCTTAAGGAAGGTGAAATAAATTTGTCAGTGGAAAGAAAAGTTTGAATATTGTTTATGCAACATTAATGAATGACTTAATTTTCAGTAATGTGTGACTCTGCATATCTGAACTCATCATTAACACCACTGCTGTACAGGACTCAGCCTCTTTCGTCCTCCCTCTCTGGACGTACAGTATTGTACAAATGATCATGTCCCAGACTTTTCACTCGCGGGTTGACCATCTATTTCCATTTGTCCTATCAAGACTGTGTGGAGAGATTCTGTAATGGGTTGTGGGTCTTCATCAGGAGGCCGTATATACACACACATACACACACCGTCGCATGGACTTTGTCTGGTACACAGAATTTATGTCATCACGTACACACACTCAACCACATGCTGAACTGAACTGTCTGGGGATTCCTAGACATGATCCCAGACATCACCATCAAAGTTCACTTTTACTCCAAGCGTCCTCCGCTGATTACCTCACTGCTGGGTCAGGTTTTAGTGAGTCATTCTCCGGCAATCTCTCCGTCTCGCACAACACACGGAAAAGGAATGCAGCTACAGACCAGAGGTTGACAAAAAAAAAACATGCTGGTAGTCTTACGGAGGAATACGTCCTCTTTTTTTCCTCTAAAGTAGGTTACATTCCTGCTGACTGTACTCGTCAGAGTAGTTGTTGCAACTGTAGCGCTTAACCTCCTCTAGCACTGCGGTGATTGGGCTACTGTTGTGTTTGCAATGTTTTTTGTTCCGATTTTATCGTGGTTCCGCAGAGTAGACAGACTTCACCATCTGACCGCATCCACACAGTCATACTGCTGGAGACTGGCGAGACAGAGTCAGACAAACCCCAAATACGAAGCAGAATCATGCCAGATTTCCCTACTACAGCACTCTGACAAGCCAGCGCAGTAAAGTCTGCTTCGTCTGGGGGTAACAAGCCTGTGAGTCATACTTGGGAGTCAGTTGGACAGGAATGCTAACAGGAGACCCCTAAAAACCCACACCAGCGGAGACAATGATGTGTATATGTCATAGCCATACAACTCAAATGACTCATTTGATTCGTCCACCATCTGTGTTAGTCACCAGTTGTCTTAATACATGTACATAGGAAAGGAATACCGCGCCGGCTAGACGATGACTTAAGGTGAGATCACGTGGATACGGCAAAAGCTTGTCTCTCTGTCATTGTTGTGTCTGACGTTTTGTATTTTTATCTTGCTGTAGACCTCCACTGAGTAAGTACAATGTTTAAATTGATTACATGGCAGTAACTGCTGAGTTACAGGCTCATCTGTGTTGTGCCTACATTTGAGGCAATGAGCAGCTTTGCTTGTAGGAAGGTCCAAATGGCTTCAGATGGTTAACGTTTGAGAAGTTTAGATTGTTGGTATGCTCACAGTCTCTGCTGTTGCTACTCTCTGTAAAGGCTCTGCTCTTGTCGGACTTTCCTGAACTCGCAACTGAAGTCTGTTTCATTTTCTTCAGCAGCTTGTTGCTCTGCTTGTCTGCTATTTGGTGCTGTGCTGATCGGAGGCAGTTTGCTGAAAACAGGGTTGATGGGAGGAAAAAGACTGAACTATACAGGAAATTTGTCAGCTGTTCAACAAAAATAATGAGTTAAAAGAATCTAAATATAACAATATTGATCATTGGAGTTACATAAAAAAGCTTATTTCACATGGATCTGTCTTTTTCTTTCTTTGTGTCAACCCCTGTTGTCATTTGTTCTTCCTGGTTTTTGGCTGCTGTGGTCGTAGTTGTGGTCGTTGGCAGGCTCCTGTGATGGCTCGCTCCCATAAGACGGCATATTGTGGCGGTCTGATGTCACAGAGGTGAAGCCTGTTCACTTTACATCTGGGCCTGGAGGGGTGGTGATCTGCTGAGTTCAGGCCTTTTTGGAAAGCAGAGGACAAGGTGTCATTGGGCCTCTGCATGAATATGAAATAGCGACGTCCACAATGTTGATTCACACTCCAGACGAATCCTGTCAAAGCTAAGGCTAAACACACTTAGCATTTTTTGATTAGCACTCAGCCTGAGTAAGACGGTGGGAGAAAGTTGCTGTGCTCAGTGATGTTTGTTGTGATTACTAATGGCAGGGTTTGTGCAGATGATTGATGGTAAGAGGCTGTCAGCGAATCCAGTTATGATTCAGCTCAGTTTAATCATGTTACCAAACCATGAGGGATTCTTTTTCAGTGACTAGACTTTCTTCTTTCTGAGTGTTTTATGCTGTTTAAGACTAAAGTATTACAGCTTTCCCTGCCATACGTACTGTTGTTAAGCTGATCAGCTATATTTAGCAAGGGCAAAGAATAAGGAAGGAAAACGGGTCTTTCAGTCAGTCTCCAGCTCATCCTTGATCTTCATATGGAATTTCAGAGCAAACCACATCAGGCCTTTTTCCACTTCCCTCCAACTTTAACCCTCCACGCCCCCACCTCTGTATTCCCGTAAGTGCTGCAACTTGGATAATGAGGAAATTGGCTTTTGGAATCGCTGCAGCATTGGCACACGTGGCAGAGAAAGTGTCAAAATAACAGAGAAAACAAAAAGGAGCTTTATTGGACATTGTCCAATTAAAAACAGACATTGGACAGTAGATGCGGAAGGCCAGAGGTTAATGTCTGTTTTCTGGTTTGGATGAGTACAGTGATAGTGTGCAACTGCTCTCTCGAAGACACAGACACAATGCGGGTTTGTGCTCACACATACATTAGTGGTGTGTGCACAAACACAATGGGAGTGTGCTTGTATGCATACACACACACATGCACACACTCACAGCACTGGCCAGGTTAGTGCTGGCCTCCTCATGCAGAGTCTAGACAGGAAGCTGGTCTATGCCAGATTAGGGATTTTCTCCCTCACATCCTCACACCATTACACACACACACACACACACACACACACACACACACACACACACACACGATTACACTGCTGACAGTCATCTTCTTTCAATATGTCTGTGTGTATTGTGTGCTTGGATGTGTGTCAGACAGAAGGGAAAAAAGAGAAAGAAAGGGAGGTGAAAACAGAGACTTGGTGACAGAGCCCTGTGTGTACGTCGGGTTGTGTGTTTATGTGCTTGTCTGCCTTTGTTTGAACAAGTCTCACACAAAATAAAAAAACATCTCAGCCACAATGAAACAGATTCCGTGTCAAAAGCTTTTCTTTTTTTTTTTGACTCTATTGCTCATTTTTCCTCGACTTTCCACCCATTGAAATGATGAGTCGGTGGCACAGTGTGAAAAGTTCAACTTGTCCTTCCCAGGTACAGGGGCGCGCTGTATCCTGTAGTGCTTAGCTAAATTAAACCGAGCCCCTACTGTTCTCATCTGCTCACCTGTAGCCCCTGCCAGGCCCGGCCATGACCTTTGAACCCACACAGATGGGTCTGCATAATAAGACACGGGCACACACGGCTAAGTGCCATCTTGGACATGTTTGATGGGTAGCTATATAGGACTAGGAAAGTCTGAATACTGTATGTATTGGAATGCTAATGCATTGACCTTTCTGAGCAGGCGAGGGCGTGTGTGAATGTGTGTGTTTCTATATTTCTCTGTGTGAGTTTGACTGGGATTTAAGTGTAAATACAGATGCTAATAGAAGTGTGTGCTTACTGTACACAATCTTTGTCTCTGTGCATTGTTGGCCTGAGGCCAATGGCCCCTGTGCCCTGCGTATGGCAGGCTGAGCTGTACTTTTCACTCTAACTGTATGAATATGCATGGCCTCCTGGCCTGTTAGACGTGGCACGATAGACATGGATTATGAAGAGCTTTCTTAAAAATGTTACATGTAGCTAAAACTGTACTCCTGGCCTCCAGAAACGTTTTTAAATTTGCCATATTCAAAGGAGAAAAACAGTGGTTTTTTGTTAAGAAATGGTTCAGTTTGGGGTGAATTTGACTGTTTTTCTACTTACCTTCTTATGACCCTTCTACTGTTTGTTAGAGGAGCTGCTGTTTGATCCTGTAGACTTCTCTGAATTCAAATGAGCACATTTACATGAAAAGGGTCTCTATAAGTTGGTCTGACACCAAATAAGTAAAGAACAGAACAACAAAATCGACAATAAATTTTCCCCCAAACTGAATTGCTTTAGTCTGTCAATTCAGAAGGTCCCTGCTGTGAGATATATATATGTGCAATCCGCCTGCATTACACCTTAGGACATGAAATATTTGTTGTTGACACAAAGCAATCAAAATGCTTTTTTCATCATATAAGGTTTAAAGTGCTATTTTTAGATGGTAGTTATCTCCACCCAAGTCCTTCTGTTTGACACCGCCTGAATATATGAGCATATTTACACCTTGTCTTAGAGAATATATGACATATGTGCACTGGCCACTGCTGCATTAACAGTATATTTCATCCCCTTCTTGGTTCAGTCTGCGAAATGGTCCTCTTCATTTCCCACATGAGTGGTTTTCTTATCATCCAGGCCCCCTCTCGCCTGCCCCAGGTGCTGAGTTAAAGTCGATAAAACACCCAAATATTCTGTTAAACATGGGCGGCCTCTGCCATGTGGCCGCACTCTGCAATGCCTCCTGGGTAATTATGGTAATAACTCAACCGTCAGAGGCGAGGCCAGAGGCCCCGGGATGACGAGGTCAGACTGGCGAGCCTGAGACGAGAGGAGGAGCGGTGGCGGAGGAAGCGGGGCGCCGGGGTCAAGGTGAAGCGGCCGGGACTCTCGCATTGCTGTCCCATAAACCCTCGCTGTCACATCAGAGGCCGCTGGATGTATTTGGACATTCCCTCTAATCTGTCCTCCTCAACAATCAAGATGCTGATGAGGGATGATGACAAGTGTTGAGAAGCTTGGTTATTTGTATAGCCTTGACTGACAGATGCCTGGTCGTGTGGCCGGTGGGAAGGTCAAAATTTGCCTCTGTTTGGGCTGAAAGCATGTTGAAACTAGAGATTACTAATCATTGTGAGGCATTTTACTTAAATGGCAAATATTGATGCAGTTTTGAGAAGCAGATTGGGGCAGTCCACCATGTTATTATTATTTTTTTTTTCTTCATTGAGACAGTCAGAAAATTGAGACAGGACAAAATGTTCTCATGGAATCTGATCCATTATGGGTACACATGGTCCCAGAGACGGAGGTGTACACCATCACTTTCAGAAATTAAAATCGACTTCTTTGTATTCTCTGTATTGTCTGACCGCGCGCACACCCTGACAACTGTCTCTTGTATGATGAATAACTGGGAAAGCAACAGAATAGACTCAAAGTTTTGCATCAATACATTCATCTGTTTGGCTTTGATTCAAATGCAATGTGAATACATGTTAACCTTATAATTATACTGACACTGTTCACATTATTGAAGTATAAGTTCATATCGTGACATAATTCAAGCAATCTGATCTTATTTTGAAAGGTAGAAGAAATAAAAATAGAAACATTACTACAAAGTAAAAGCACACAGTCACTCGCAGACTTACTGTCCTGCGTGTGTTTTTGTGCGCTTGCGTGTGTGTCCCGAGCCTTTCTTACATAACCTATATTTAGACTCAAAGTTATGCTAGATGAACAATGACAGAAACACAATATTCCCCCATATTCTGTCCAAATTCTGGTCAAGGGGGGGGAGACCACAGGAAAATGTTTCCATTCAATCACCATTTTGGCTTCTTCAGCATTTGTTCATTTCCTTGAACCTTGAATTTTCCCTTCTTGTGCTGCTCCTTCATCACCCGAGCCAAGGCTTTGTCTAGGTCATTCCAGTCTCTTTGCATAGAAATATCCTCTCTAAAGTATAAATTTGATAGGAAGTGGAGTGAAGTGACAAGTGTAATAATTTCCAGTGACACACATCTCCATTCAGACCGAAGTTTAATGCAAAAGTGATCAGCGCCAGGGCTATTATCACAGGCATCCAGATGTCAGGGAAAATGAGAAAGCTGCATTCAGGGAAAGTGTGAGTAAAAATCTAACACCACATTGCAGTGAATAACCCCGTAAGACACCAGGCAGCTCTCCACTTAAAGTATTTTGAAGCCTAATTGGGATTAGTGTTGATAGATGTGATCTCTACCTTGATTTGCTTAATAGATGACAATTCTCAGCTATATTTTTATGTTTTAAAGCATGAGCAAGTGCCAGGCTTTAAATATCTCAGTTCAGAACCCATCAGTTCATCCCTGCTCTGCTTTATTGAACCCTTATTCATGCTTACACAGTTACATACTGTAGTTTATTCACTGCCATCTGCCCCGCAGTTCATTCAGACCCCTGACCTGCAAACAACTATAAATATTTATTTGCGTCGGCTTGTCTAAAAATAACTGTATTACAATAGAGTGTCCTGGAAGAGGTCCAGGAGAGTTGTGCAGCGAGCAGTAGTCAGCATTCAGAGTCCGGCCTCCGTGTCCAGAGAGAGATAGGGCAGTGTCAAGAGGCAGACATATTGATAGCTTTGTGGTCAACAGGAAAAAAGTCACTTAGCCAGGGATCCTTTGGGTCCAAGGATGTATTTCTGGAACACGCAGATGGAAACGAGGAGCATTTTGGAGTGATGCGCGGCGGTTCTCCAGTGACATTCATAAACACTATCCCCGTCCTTTTTACAACATCAAAGTCCTGAATTTTAAATGAAAGCAGTGATTCCAAGGTTAGAAATATCATAGACCGTGTGACAGTCCAAGTGTGGACAAAATAGACCCAAGAGGTCCACTGTGGAAGATTTAGGGGGATTTTTGGCAGAATACGGCAGAAATGGAATCTAATACTCGTAACTAAGTTGTCAGTAGTGTACAGTCACCTGAAAATAAGAGAATAAACCTATGCAAGTAGTTTTGGAGCCTCAGCAAGCTTTATTTTGAAAGCCTAAATGGACGTTGCATTTTTGTTACTGCTAACCTGACCGTGTAATGAGAACATGAACTTTTCATGCCCAGGTGAGGCAAAACCTGACACTGACACAGTGGACCGGCCCGTCTATGACACACTTTGGCTTAATACCAGGTTGCAGCTTGTTGATGCAAACCTATAATTTGTGGTTGCTCATATTCGGTAGAATATGCTTCCTTTTTACTTATATTCCAGTCCATTATATTCTAGAAATGGTCAGAAAACAACGCAGCCCGCTCTGTACCTGCGGACAACTGAAAATGCTTGTTAAATGTTGCAAAATGGAATAAAACCGTGTTAATATACAAAGAACAGAAACAGATATGATGAAAATATCAACACTGAAAAATATTCAGCTGTGTGTTGGAGAGAGTGGCACAGCTCAGCGTGGACCTGTTGTCCTGTTACTGTCCTCTGACCTCTAAAATATGACATGCAGTGCTGAAATCGCTGTCATGTGAAGAGTTAAATGATCACAGAGCAACAGCTCAGACTGAAGCACGGTCGGCTCAGAGACCAGCCCATCCAAACTCAGCTCTGTGGCGGATAATTCTATTGTCTTCCTATTGTCTTCATTGTTTGTGCCAACGCTGTATGCCAGTCAATATCAAACTGTCTGCCAGTCTGGTTCAGTATGAGACACAAGTCTCACTCTGCAACTTGTGCCTCTCCTCCCCAATCCCTCCTTCACCCCCAGAATGCAATAAATGTCCAGCCATCATTTATTTTAATTCACTCCCCTCTTGCACAGATGAAATGGATTCGTAACCTTGTAGGACAAGGACGTGCATGCCGTCTGCCGTCAGTTGCTGAGTTATTCTCTATTCTTCTAGCATAGAGAAAGAGAGAGAGAGAATGAGAGAGAGCGAGAAAGAGGCCCAATGATGAAGAGAAATAGTCTGGCATGCAAATTGCCGTCTGCCATGTCCAATGAGGAGGCCTGGTGGAGATTGTCACCGTAGAAACTCTGGACAGGGTTAACGAGGCTGAGGGAGAGACGGAGTTTAAAAAGACAGCAGCGGTGGCGCAGGCAGGGAGGGAAAAGAGAAAAAACTCAAGAGTGTGATTTATTTGCCAAATCAAGGCACGATGAGTGGATTATGGCTAGCCTAATGAGAAAGAGTGTTTAGGGGATAGCTAATTGGACGTGACCAAGGAGGAGAATGCTAAGAGCAGGCAGAGATGGGCACTGGGCGGTGTATGTCATTCAGCTGACAGTAGTTTAACTCAGAGCGTGGAAGTGAAACAGTGAAGTGAGTACAGGTGCACAGACTGCAGCCATTCATCTGCTCATTCATCGTTCCGTCTATGAAATGTTGAAGAGTATTATCTTTAAAAATGACGTTCTCAGCTTCTCAGAGGCCACGCTGATGTTTTTCACTCGGCTTGTTTTGTCTGGCTGACAGTATAAAACTTAACGATCTTCAATTTTCTGTCTCGTACAACACAGAAAAGCAGCAAATCATCGTATCTGAGAGGGTGGATCCCGGGGAAACTCAGCTTTGATGCTTTTAAAAACCAATGAAATGACTATTTGATTATCAGAATAGCTGACAACTGATTTTCTGTTGTTCGACCGATCGATTACCAACTAATCATTAGAGCTCCAAAGGTGTGTTGACACACATCAACAGACCACCCTCATTTGAGCATGTCAGATGTTTGCCCCCCCTCCAGCAGTGCCCTTTGTATATTATATGACGGTTTGAATAAACAGCTGAATTTTGTAGTTTGTTCCTAGTTACTCAGAACAAAACTGTCAAATCAGTATCACAGGAGCGTAATAAAGTTAATTAGCATTTCCAGCACAGCACATATTTGATGTGGCTGTTCTTCCATCAGTCGCTTCTTTGCTCTTATCTCATTTAATTCACTTCAGCTATTTGTGTAATCATGTTGAAATTCTCGGCATCATTTGCTTGCGTCAGGATTGAGTGAGTTCAGATATTCAGATTACAGGCCGACTCATAAACCTCGACAGTGATCATACGTCTGATCGCTGTGTTGGTCTGAATTGTGTTGAGAAAACAAGGAAGTCAAATAAATAACCGCCTTCCTTTTCGATAATAAAATGCAGCCTCTGCTTCTTCCAGTTGGGTCATGACTAGACATCCAGCAACGTTGTAACGCCCACTAGAGGGTAGTATTTAACTACAGGCAGCATTTAATACTGATGCATAGTGTCTGCTGTGCATGCTGGATCCACTGCCTTCACGTATTAGTTAAGTTTACACATCTGCCTCCACAAGTCGCTTAAAGCATTCACACCTGGATTTTAAAGCTCATGGAGTTTTGGTCACGGTTTAAGGAAGAACTTTAACTTTATTCTCATCACTTGTCTCTGATGTTTGGAGCATTGTGGCTCCTCATTGAGCTTTTCACATCCAAGCTCAAAGCGATGTCCAGTGAACAGAGCAGAGCAGGCAGTATTCAGGGTTTCTTGTTTATTTAGTGTATTCTTCAAAAAATGTGCCTGTTTTCTTCTTATGATCATGTTATATTACACACACAATGTCACTTTTTTTTTTGGTTAACTCTCCTGTTTACACTTGCAAAACTGAAAAAAATGTGGCACTGAATTACTGTATATTACTGTTATTTTTTTAAGATTTATTTGATTAGGAAATTACAATTTTGAGTGTTTTTAGTCGTATGATACATCTACTTGTGTCACCACCTGCTGCTGTTAACAGCTTCATTTTATGATTTGGAGACATGCTGTGCTTACACTTTTCTTTCTGTATTGTTATTTTGCACAAAATAATACACACTTTATGATTTAATAGACATTATTTCTGTTTTCTTACCTAAATTACCAGAGAGCCTTTTGAAATTTGTTTAACATTTGATTTCTGTATATGTGGTTTATTAAATCAGCCTCTCACGGCTCAACATCTTAGAGCCGCCGCTTTCTTTCCTCCTCTTCGAATGCAGATCCTCTTAGTGATGACATTTTCTTTGTGTGTCCACTGAAGTCCTTGGAAATGTTTGTGTTGCATCCATCCGAACGCCGCAGCATCTCTCTCATTTCATGAGTGCAGCGGCATGCACATTTCAAATGGGTTAGGACACAAATGGGATTAATGCTTGCAAGACATCTCCTAAAGCGTTTCCACCTGTAATGTTGTTTGCAGATGCACTAAATGAGATGTCTCAGCGGGAGCCAGCGTCTCTGTATGCAGAGGTAACAGAGGGAGGCCTGCACCAGGCTGCACTGTGACCCTCCTGGTGCAGCTCCTACTTCCTGGCTCTGATTTCGACAGGACGTAGCATATAGGGAAAGAGACAACATGGGAAATGTGATTACACGGTTGCCTAATGTAAGAAAATCTCATTTGTTTTGTCGGCCGTTTGATTGTTCCTTTCTGCGCTGGCAAATTCAGGAAAAATACAATGCGGATGTGTATGAGGGCGAGCAGTCACTGTTGCCACCCCATCTGAGCAAGTGTTTTGACTTTGAAACCTCAAACTTCTACCACTGTAAGGTCACGGGAGAGGAAAAATGATTTTAAATAAAGCTGCCGTTCGTTTATTCAGGATCCTTCTCGACACACGCACAAATACACACACTCATCTGAAACTATACAAGTTTTTTTTTATTTTTGGGAGTACAAAAATACATCATCGTGCTCTAAACATAGCCGTAAAAATAAAATCAGAAAGCTGGTCTCAGAGTGCACACTGTGGCCACAATGCAGGATTATGACGTAAGGTGTCTATTAAAGGAAAAGACTTTCCTAACCAAGATGAATGAGTGATATCGAGCTCTGGCATGACAAACGAGGGCCGAAGTGTCGCAAGTGTTTTATGACGGTCCCTAGGGTCCTTATCTCCCATAACCCCTGACCCCTCGACCTTTTAAACCACAAGGGTGATTACAAGTGGCCGGCCAGTGGGATAACGGCTATATTAGAATACTGTTTCACACATCCTCACAGTGTGGTGGAGCCAGTAACTACTTATTATGGGGCTATATAGAATTATACTATTCGTTTTATGGCACATTGACCGGAAAGCAGAGGACAAACTTGTTCATCACATTGGAATAAAGAAAAAAAAATCCAGTTTTGCAGACAGTGAAAAGACAAACTTGGTGATTATCAAACAAATTTTCAACAAAACAAGACATGATTTCTGTTATTAGTGGACGTGAGGTGTTTATGCATTCAGCGGCAGAGCAGCGTTCTGTCTGCTGCCGCCTTAACCGGTCAGCAGAGTGATGAGCAGAGGTCTCACTCGCTGCTCATCCGCCACACCTGTCATGTAACCGACTATGATATCTGTTCCTCACGGGACGCATAACTGTGACACTGGCATTTTTCACCGCAGTCTCTGACAGCAAGAGCAGCGCTGACCGTTACAACCCCGGGGCAGCTAGTAGTTTATCGAACGCCACTGAGGTGAAAGAGCAGCGGTGTAAAGTAGAGCAGAGGTGAGTAGATTTTTCCAGCTTTTGGGTAGAATTTTAGGATAAATTTAAGAGTTCTATACAGGTGTTAAATGTGTGCTGTCGTCGCCACAACAGCAGAAGAGATAGATAAGTTGAGTTTGCCCTGATGCAGCGTTTGATCAGTTGTTTGTTTACTGACAGGATGAATTTTGGCTGAGGACAGGTAATTGATGCACACATGTGCTCTCGCAGATGCAAGCGTAACTGGCTACTGGAGATGTGCATCATTTTCCGTAACATTGCAGTCCGAGATTAGTGCAGGGGTCCCAGGGGTCTCGCTCGTCACTCCATTTCCTAAATTGACAGCTGGAGAAACTCTATTCCACCGGACGTGATAAACGACACGGGGCGTCGGAGGAGTGTGTCGCAGAAGAGAGAAAGGAGTGATAAATGGGGGAGGTTGGGAGGAATCAGGGCAGATGAAAGTTGTTGGGCACTGAGAAATGACTGACAGCTCATTATGAAAACCCGAGAGCGGAGTCTAACTTGTTCAGCCGAACCGTTTTCCGTATTTTCTTTCCACCAATCTCAAACACACTGACGCAAATGTCCACTAATATGGAGGCCTTTAATTGTCTGTGAGTTATTTTCAGCTACTGAGAGTGAAACTAGCAGAAATGTAACAATTTTCAAGACAATAACAGAAACTGAAAAGCAAATCCAGTCAAAGAGGCTGCAAAAAGTCACTAATACTGGAAGCAGTGGGCTCGTCGAACCTGCTTTCCCCGTTTATCTTCTGTATTTTTTCTGGTTGCTGTTTTCAAAAACCAACAACACATTTTTCTCTGTATCATAGAAACAATGCGGCTGCTGAAAAGAAGTTTTACAAATAATGGAATAATTAGTTAATGGATATCAAACACACAGAATTCTCTAATTTTAGTCTGAGCAAGTCTTCTGAAAACAATTATTGTTGGTGGCACGGTTTTGTAATTTCATCTGAAGTTGTTGTAGTTTGGTTTTGTTGTTCCAACGGAGCGGGAGGTTTCAACCTTTTTGTCAGATGCTTTCTGGTCCTATTTTTGACCGCAAGCACCTTTGCTCTGGACGCAGGTTACTATTTCTGGCATGACGTGACAATATTGTTCATTTTTCTTGTACTCTCCTCAGTGTAACCCCTTTGTCATTTACATTTATAGCCTATACAAAGCTATAAGTCACCCATCAGGACATTAGAAAGCTCAAGGAAACCCTTGAGATTGCCAGTTGGCATTGCTTTATTGGGTATTTTCCCTCAGTACTCTTACTAGCTTCTTGCAACCTCACTCAATTTAGTTGTTTTAGCCCCCTATGGCCGTGTTGCTGATTTTGAATAAGTGCTCAGGGCAAGAGGGGTCAGCTGCAATTTCAGCCGTAGCTAAACTGGTCTATTCTAATGTGAGATCTGAGGTGACTTTGACTTTTGATTAATGACAGTTCTCCAAAGGACATATCACCAGCAAAACTTTCCACAGCATGAAAATCACTTCCAGTAAAAGAAGAAAACATCTATATCTTTATGCATACAGAATTCAGCGCCGACTGACTGCATTCAGTGTGAAATAATACCCAGGTGCCGTTACAGGAGGCAAACACTGAAAGTGTTTGTTATTAAAATATTTGTACTTCGTGGGCCCCAAAGGCCCACTATGCCTTTTCTCACTTATGCATATTTCCATTATAGTGACATCAAGCAAACAGAGAAATGCTGCTGCTGCCTCTCTGCTGTTCTCTCTCCTTCTCTCTCGAGTGCTTCTCTCACAGGCTGTGAAAACAGCAGCCCCAGGGAGTATTCGTATCCCATGAGCCCTTGGGGCAGAAGGCCCGAGGACACGCTATGGGGATGTAGGAGGGGAAGGAGAGCTGCACATCTCACTATGAATACTATAGGTAAATGTAAAGAAGATGGTGGTTGAATAGGCCCATTTGGGATTTTAGTGAAGAGATTTAGAGATAATGAGAAAAAGTGGGAGCAGCTAGTGTGAATACCGGGACCACAAACAGATGAGCTATGAGACTTTGACTGATGTAGACAACTGAGAAGAGTCCCAAAACAATAGATAGATTCAAGAAATAGATTCATCATCCTTTTAATTTAATGGTGCTTGGCAAACCACACTACTGCCACCATGATCTGTAAATGAGTGGAGATGAAGAGACTGTTTTCCACCTTTAATTTTTGATATGTGCCACACTCTCCGTGTGGTGAGCAGTTTTCCACATATTCCACCTCAGATGACTTTCTTGCTTTTAAGCTTTATTGATCCCTGAAAAACAAAAGCTCAAGTTTAAATTGTGTCCTGCGCTCATATTGTATACTGTACTGTGTGTTAGCCGTATATTGACATCAGTCAGTTGCTTTTTAGAACAATTTATAAAAGAAATTTATGATCTCATGAATATGAATATGCACAAGGTCAAATGGTGTGAAGACAGCAAAGAAATGAAACCTGATACTACTACCACTACTATGACTGCTACTACGAGTGATAATGATGATGATAATAATAATATATTAGTAAGATATATTGTATTTCACATAATAGTTTTTACTGGAGTAAACTTCAAAAGAAAAAAGGAACGTTTAATTTATAAATCATGAGATATCGGGGCCCAACATTAAGGGTTGCCAGGTTATCATAAGTGACCATTTTTAGAAACTGGTAACCGATTTTTGGCCTTTTTGTTACATAAGAAATAAGGGCAGCAAACATCAAAAATGCACCCCAAAATAAGTAGATTTTATAGATTTGTGCATTAGTGATATTTAGATGTTGCTGTCACATCTGGAACTGCAAACAATGCTGCATGTGCCCTGGTGTGTTCACACGTGTGCACAAAGGTAATGATGAAGCACTGTGGGGTGAAAAGTTCCACCAATGCTTCAACATCACAAACCAATGTGCAAATTGATTCAGCTGATAGAGTTCCAGATGACCCTGAATGTAAAACAAAAAGGAAATTTGTAAAGACTTTGGGGGGGGCGATGTATCCCGCCATCTTTAAGCTGGATGGAAAATTATACTGCGGATCGCGTACAGCAAACACCTCGATAAGAGACACGAGGAGTTCACTAGTTCAAGGTAGCACATCGCACAGAACTACAAGCAACATGACTGGTCAGCTCGATGAGGCGGAGGCTGCTTGAGCTTAGCTGGATTCATGTTTGAGGGCTCTGTGGAAAAACATGGCAACATCCAAACCATATTTTCAGTTTCAGCAACCAAAAGCTGCTGTCTGGTTGGCAGCCTGGTAGCCTCTTTAAAACTTAGCGCTGAGCCCTGGATATTAAATTCGCCAAAATATTCCTATCAAAGGTCAGCTGAATTTTCTTCCCGTCAGGTGTGTCCATGCTGTACTCGGTGTTTTGAGATGCAGGCCAAGAGCTTTATCAGAAGTAAGACTGTTGGATTGTGGGACAAAGGTCTCTGTGTCTGTACTCTCCTGTATGATCTTATTATCTGTCAGCCAATTTAACAGAGAGGCCTTTGGGGAGTGACAATGAGGATGTAGGGGAGGAGGAGGGGACGCCCTCACACACACACAGACACACACAGACACACACAGACACACACACACACACACACACGCACGCACGCACGCACGCACGCACGCACGCACGCACGCACGCACGCACACACACACACACACACACACACACACGCACATACACACCTCTGCTCTAATTCACACTGACCTCTGCGGCCTCTCCACAATGCCTGTTTTCGTATTTGATAGAAAAATCGATAGCCTTGCTGGCAGAGAACAACCTCGATGAAGAATTAAAACAAGGAAAGTGTTGGTAGCGGTCAATCATTTTTCTGTCCACTAATACTACATTTACCAACGCAGCGATGGATAAATGTCATTTGCCTTTCGGAAACTTGCTGCCAAAGATGAAACTCAAACGTATATATGATAGCAATATTTGGTTCATTCCATAGATTTACAGCAAAGTCAGTCATGATACAAAAGGACCTTTGGCAGCAGAGCAAACACATCTTGGTTCTGGTATATGTTGTCAATGTGTTGAGCCATTAATTAAAAAAAAATCAGGCATTTTTTCATTAAATCAGGGTTGTATATAATTTAGAATGCCATATTCTTGCAGCTTACATCACAGTATTTCTCTTGTTATGCAGATGATGCTCAACTGTACTCTTAGATTTAATATTTATTTTCCCAACTTAGTCACATCAAATCTAAGTTACGCTTCGATCACACTCAAATTTTAAAAAGCAGCAACAAATGCTGGTTGCCACATATGGACTTTATGAAACATGAGCTAGCAGTTACTGTGGTAACAGTTATTTTTCCAAACGTGGCCGTTGATCCAAGGTCAAGCAGCGCAGACAGGCCTCTCTCATGCCAGTCTTGAGGCCATTCTGAACAGATGTTGGCTCAGCCAGCTGGACATGGCGACCTTGAGTAAATCTCAAAGGGGTCTTCTTTGGCAGCGTGGGCACCCAACTCTCCCCCCTGGCAATGGAGACCCAGTGCAGCAGGGTATAAGCAAGCAATATACGTGTGTGTGTGTGTGTGTGTGTGTGTGTGTGTGTGTGCGTGTGTGCATGTGTGAGCGAGAGCGTCTACAAACCAGCATTGTGTGTCATTCAAGCTTCAGTGAAAAGGTACCAGTGAATCAATCACATGCCCTGTGTAACACCGCACTAAATGAAATTCAATGGACTGATTGAGTGAGTGATGGATGATTCACATACATACAGCCAGAATTAAGTGATGGAGAAACACTCAGAAGGAGAGTGGAGGAGGTGAGGGTTGGTTAGACCTCTGAGGACTGCCTGTGGTGTGTGTCTGTGTGTGTGCGCACGTGTTGCTCTGTGTGTGTGTGTATGTGTGTGTTTGTGTGTGTGTGGCGGGGAATGTAGACGTAGAGTGTATAGACTCTGAAGGCTGAGCGCCCTGAGGAGCGGCTGTGTTCGTACCCCACATCTGCCATCCCAGGATGCAGCGGAATGTGTGTGTATGTATTTACTTGTGTGTGTTCAAGAGTGTGTGTGGTTACCATCTGGGCTGAACATCAGGGGCACGCCTGGACTGCACGGTGAGCCAGTCCACTTTTAATCTGCCCAGCGCCCTCTTCCCACCAAGGAAGGTCACCGCCTCGGCAAGGACAGCACTGTCACCCCCGTAACACCAACAGTGGGGGTCGGCACTGGCTATCCATAATAGATGGCAGCTGGCTTTAGTGTACGTCTTCACTTTGCCTGGGGCAGCGGTGTTAGCCCATCTTTCATTCCCACTACTCCGCCGAGCTAATGTGCTGTGTTAATGCTTGTGTGAATCAGGAGGAGTGCTCAGTCGTGTGTCTCCCCTGTAGCTACCAAGCGCTCGTGTCATTGCCAAAATAGGACAGAAGGTGCTTCAACAAAGGAAACATTCATCTGGAGGTATCACAGCACGACAACAAAATCAACCTTCATACATTAAGAGTTCACAACACTAGTTAGTAAGAGAAATGGGATGTGCTGTGATGAACTTTTATGGGACAGCGTGCCTTTGGTAAACACAGCCAGTGCAGGTCCAGTGTACAGAACTTCAAATCATCAAGCCTTCGTGTTAATTTGAGGCCATAACGCTGCTTCTTTCCTCTCTTTTATATTTAAACCACAGGTATCTTTTCTTTGCAGAAAGGAGTTCAGAAAGTACAGTTTTGAACTATGGCATTTCACACAAAATGCATCAACCCCAATTTCACAGGCTTTTATGTTAAGTGCCTGTTCAGTCCGGCTCGCCCATCAAGCGTGATTTCCAAGAGCGTGTTTTTTTTTTTTTTTTTTAACTTGCCAGAGAGACCAAAACCATTTTAAATGCAAATGACCTAAATAAGATTAGCGAGGTAGGCAGTCCGCTCCCTGTTAATTATCACACGCACTAGTCAATTAACAACGCTAACGATGGGACACTTAGTGAGCGTTAACCCAATTTACCATGGCTAAGAGCCGGGTGGACACAGTTGCAAGGGGTAACTTAAGGTGGGATCTGGAAGGGGGATTGGGGGGGGGTCTACATCTTTATTGAGCTCCACCCCGGTTACAGAAGCACAGATGGTTGAGACAGAGAGTTTAGCCCTTTACTGTGAAATTGACAAGAAATAGACAATAATCAGTGGTCCTTTACGCTCAAATATGGCCTCTGCTCTCCACCATGACGTGAAGGTGGGCACCATGTGGGCAGAAGGAGGACCGGTACCCTTTCAGGGGGGTAATTAGAGTTACCCAGAACATGTTAGCCGAGATGCTGCTCTGCAGTTAACGACATTAGCCATGGCAGGGATTAAGGCGTGCTCTGATTTAACAGTTGTCACTTGGCCTTGGCTCTGAGAGGCATGGGTGACTGACAGGTCGCAAAGAGGCCCTCATTTGTGTGTCTGGGTGTGTGCGCCTGTGATTCGTGTTCACCTCCGTGCGGGTGCACAGGAATGTGTGTTGGTTGCACTGATGTGAGAAAAATATGGGAAGAGCTGCTGTGAATTTTTGTCCCTGTGGCTTCTGTCAGTCTGTTAGTTTAACCTTGTAAACAAGAAACCAAAGTGTTTTGTTCCAGGAGACATTAGGTGACATCAGCTGCACTTTACTGCAAGTGCATGACACCAGTTCACACACGCAGTGATACAGTGTTTTTTATCCAGAAAAAAATCGCTGCAGCAAAACACAGTGACTTTTATTGCAGAGCCGAAAAGTAGCTTCTCTGGTGTTATCCATCAATTGACATGTATTTATACAGTATATAAATATTGCCATAAAATTGGATGAAATAGAATGACTGTTTTTTGGATCGTTCTCTGTTATCCACTGATGACGCTGTGAACTATGAATCATGTAGTGAAGAAAGACTATGTTGAGATTGGTATTCAGTCAGGTTTGTGAAAGTTCAGACTCAAACTGAGATTAGTGTCAGTTAGCGAGGTTAAACATGTGCCCTTCGTCTAAAAAAGCCAAAACACCTAAAACAACCAGCAACTCTTATGGACTCTTTATCATCTCTCTAACACAAAATATTTCATCTGAAATCTTGAGCCGCATTTTTCATTTCTTCCAAGAAAAAAAAGCATCTACAGTGGAGAAATTCTATAACATAAACTGTGATGAAGATAATACAGTATATTTGTAATCTATAATGATAAAATATCATCCATGTTACTGCAGGGAAATGATCTATTGCCTTGTTCTTGGTTGCCCGGCCAGTTTGATATTGATTTTGATCTTTCTCGCTATCTTCCCCCTTCAGTTACTGCATCGTCTTCGCTGAGTGTGGTGTCTGTAAAGAGGAGATTTTGGCCTGCAACAGCGCACTTTGGCTCGAATATTAAAGATTACTTGGCATTACCTGTGAGATAGACCAAATTAAGCCTTTAAGTACTTCTTCTTCTTCCTCTTTGTCAAATATTCAACCTCTCTGGTGCCCAACTGAACGCTAAAGTGATGAACTCTGCTGGATTTTTTTTTTCATTTGGGCATCCAGTTTAATGTCAACAGCACTTTTACTTGCACAGCAGCACTGAAGCCTCTTTTCCCCCTTGTTTTTAACTGCTGACTACCTTCTGGAAGTCATGATTTGTACACACAGGTCTTACAATCAAACCAAGTCCACTGGCGTGAATGTTAAAATACTCACTCACTGTCCAGGCGGTGACATTCAGCCACGTCTATCAGACAGTCTCTCCCCGAAATGAAACATCTGCCCTGCTAACATAAATCATCATCACACTCTGGCCCTGCCCACCCATTTTCATCTGTGTAATCAGAGCTCCGAGCGTCAGCAGGAAGTGTATTGGTGAGAGCGGCCTATTGATCATTGATCTGGCGCCATCGATCCAAACCGTGCCTTTTTCCCTCCCTCCCTTGTGTTCGCTCTTCGGCTGTAGCAGTGGAATCTGTTCGGATTCACGGGGGCACGCCTGTTCATCTTTTGACTTCAGTCTCCCTGTGGAATATACACATAAGCTCAGATAATGAGAATAAATGGCACTTGTGACTGGTCTTTCTTCATGTTTCATTTATCACCTTTAATCAATATTTTTGACTTTAGGTGCAGGAATCACCTTGTGATGCTGCAGAAATTGCCCTGTCTTTGTCTCTTCAGAGTGTGATTTTGAAGTCCACAGGAAACGGCATATCCAGAGTATCTGGCTTCCATATCATGACATATTTCCAAATGAAACACAATAGGCAAGCGGGACAAGGAATTAGATAGCAGTAGATTAGATAGCAGTTAGTTCCTGCTGTCCCATCATTGTACACTGTTGGGACAGCAGTGTCTGTCAGGGAGAGAGACAGAGCCCAATCATATGTACCATGTAATTGCAGAAGTCAACTGTAAGATGTCTTGTGCATAATCTCGACCTGTCACAGATACCAGGCCGGCAGGTATTTTGGGGAAACCGAACAAGATTTGATGTTCGAACACTCATAGACACACTGCCGTACCCTGCTGTTGTTAGCTAGCTGAATGAGAAATCTTAGCTCTGTATTAACAGATGCAAGGTGCACAGGTGCACAATATGACCAGGGATCACTGTACAGAAGGAACCGTGCATCCAATCCCCAAACTCTCGTCTGACATTGTTAGCTTGTGGAGATTAGTATATCGCTAACTGATACTGCTAACTAACATCACAGCTCAGCCGAGGAGGATGCCATTAATGTTTACATCATGCACAGGCCTAGCACTTCCTTCTGCTCAGTGATATGGTTGCTGGTAGAAAGAAAATAGTTCCTACATTAGGACCATGTGACCGGGTAACGATTTCTGGAAAGCGACTACTGTTGAGTAAATGTATTTTTTTGGCCCTTTGAGCAACACAAGCCGCGTGCCACCTAGTTCCATGATATCCAAGATAAGGCAGGGGTGAACTGTCCCTTTAAGTCAGTAATAATTTAGAGACAACCAGTACTCACACATTAGTGGGATAAAACCTAAACTTTCATTTACATGCTTTCCTTAGGTAATCTAATAATAAGGTGCTGTTTGTTATAACCTATAGAAGAATATAGGAGAATACGAGACGATTAAAAATGTTGCTTTGTAGTGTATAAATATCTATTTTGTAAAATTGGTATTAAAATTTATATTCTAGAGTTCAGTCCTGATCTCTTTATCAGTGGCACAAATGGCCGACAGTAAAAGCCACAACTGTATGATGAGCAGATCAATATACACGTAATTTACAAACTACAGGGCAGGTAATCAATGAGTATAAAAGTGTATGAAATATACATTATAGGAATTCTGCTGTAGCGCTGACCACAGCCTTTGATAAATAGTCAAGCCATTTATTTTTGTCAGTATTGATTATTCAATCGGGAGAGTTCACCAGAATCGTCCGTCTTCTCCTCTCCTTTTCACTCGATCTTCTCCTGAAAGCTGATTTACGATCTATGGGGTCAGATCAGCAGCTGGTGGTTAAAACACCTCGGAGATGAATAAAAGTGATTTGAAGTAAAGAGCCTTTAATGTGATTTTAAAAAGTGGCTTGTCCTTGATTGAAATGTGGCTTTAGCCGGAATATATTTTTTAATTTTAGCACTCCGATAGATTGCTTTTGTGTATTATTTGTGTAGATTAACGTTGTGCTGCAGCATGCCATATAGCATGCCATATGGGCCCTTATCTGTCATCCTTTCCAGGTTTAGTTGACTGTTACTGCTTCAACTAAAAAGGCCCTTCTTAAACACATCAGATAACGTACAGCAATGGCTAAAATAGCGTCAGTCTCCAAGTCATTCCTCTTTAAGACATTTCCTCATTTTAACTTTCAGTCCTTTTTTTTTTTTTTTTTTTTTTACTTTAGTCCTCTCGTAGTTTAGGATCTCTCGACTCCACACAGCCCCAAACGTGGCTATTGCTTGTCATTAGAATAACAAATGCACTGTGGCTCCTGATTTAGTGTGCCGCTCTGGCCCCTGATGTATATTAATACCACAACACTGCACCTCTTACCTAGGGTTCATCATTCATCCGGGTAAAAGAGGTGGAATTGAAAAGCAGTCCTTGTTTTTGCTGGAACCTGGATCACAGTCATTTATTGTGTCATGAGACAGGGCGGCCCCTCTGCACGTCCTTCACCTCCACGTGCAATGCCAGCTCCTATTAGATGCTAAAGTGTGTTTGTGTGTTGCTTAGAGCAGGACACTAGTGTAACATGGGATATGAGTGTTTGTGAATAAGGCAGAATAACATCATCTTGGATATTCCTTATTGCTGTTCTAATTCTGTACACTAGTCATTCCTTTTTTTTTTGTCAAATTGTGTCTGTTGTCTGACATTTTTGAGCTTGGTATGGAAGTAAAAGAGTGAAGGATTTGCATTTCATTTCATTTCATGCATATTTTAATCATGTCTCTTTCTGGCTCTGCCCAGCGCTCCCATTTAAGTCTGGTGAGGTTCTCATTGAGTGAGTGGTGCAGCTCTGGGCTCAGTTAAGTGATGACTGCTGGTGACAGATTGTCCTCCACCACATTGCTAGCACTTCTCCCAGGCAGACGTCCGTCCGTCCCTCTTTCATCTCTTCCTGAGTGGACGTGAGGGCTCACCCAGCAATACAAGACAAATAACACTTCTGCCAGGCCATCAGTCTTTCCAGCACTGAGGCAGCTTACGTTTCAGTTGACTGTAGTCCATGTAGCAACAGACTCAGCATCACCTCAGCTTCCTCTGTCGTTCCCTGACCGTCCCCGGCGGACTGCCGTGAGTCTGGCAAGAGAGGCCATCTGATGTGTGTGAAACATCTCTGTGCACAGAGTATTGTTTAACAATATCATTATTATTATTAGTGCAATGTCTCATTTTTAACAAACTGCATGCATCTGCACAATCACACACTGCAGCTCCTGATTAGTAAAACAAAAATATCTCTTGTTCAGGAGCTCATTGAGCTGCTTGACCTGTTTCACAACCGTTAATAAGCACCCCACATTCAGCAGCGTTCTGTCACTCTGAGTAACCTTATCTGACTTTCTTGAAAGAAACAGATTTATGGACTGAATCCATGTACAATCCACTGAGAATCGGACAAAAAGCTGCAATGAAACAGCTCGCGCCAACCACTCAAACATGCAAGCAGCACGTTGACATTTTTAAAAACTGTAAGCGAACGTAACATTATCAAGTGTTATGGATGCACATGCAACGTTAATTTTTTGCATAATATGACATTTTTAATAAGGATCCATTCTAAGCATCCATGTACAAGTGGTTGTTAATGACTTGGGGTGTTTTGGTGCTCAATGAGGTTTCACCTGGACTCACTGCTAACAGCAGCAACATGGTACGAGAGGATTAAGAGACACCTGATTAATACAGATAAAGTTTTGATGGTGTAAACAGATTTCTTGGCCGTAGCACCTGACAAAAGGCTGTTTAAAATGTCCTTGACAAA
This sequence comes from Chaetodon trifascialis, assembly GCF_039877785.1. Lineage (NCBI taxonomy): Eukaryota > Metazoa > Chordata > Actinopteri > Chaetodontiformes > Chaetodontidae > Chaetodon > Chaetodon trifascialis. The sequence goes on along the minus strand of NC_092074.1, from coordinate 10,987,492 downwards.
GACACAGCACAGGGAAATTATCGCTGTGACGGCAGTGTGGACAGACGAAGGGAAGGACCATTACTCACAGCTGTATCCAGAACAATTACAAAAGAAGTCTGACTCAAACTGAAACCCAAAATATGTAAGTCTAAATAAGACCGCTCCTGTGAGTGTTACACTATTTGTACAATTTAGAATTCCTACAAACTTGTCATCCTTATCTAATAAGCCAGAGCCACCCTTAAAATATTGTTTTAAAAATATTGCAAGGAGAAATCTGATGTCTGACAAGCCTCGTGTAAATTAGATCTGTGCAGCAGGTTATCCCAGCGCATGTAAACACCTCAAACTGATTTATCCGTATTTTCATGCGTGGTCAGCGTGGATGTAAAATAGGTCATTTTAAACCATTAGAAATGATCCTTGAACGAGGGGAAAGGTAGTCTTTTTTACAAAAAGGCTCCTTTCTCGGGTTTTCACCTGAACTGCAACAAGGAGTAAATGAGGTTGCCTGTGTAAAGGTGTATGACTGCTCTACCTGCCTATTACTCAGGAGGATGCTGGTGTGAATATGCTCGTATGAAAGAGGAGCTTCGACTGAGTCTAGACTCGTGATTGGTTAACTTCACAGGCGCTCTCGGGGAATCCTGAGGCCACGCTCCCCCTGCCACCGCCCTGGGCAATTATGCTCTTTTGAAATGTAAATGCTTGCCATGTACATGTGTTAGCATGTGTGTGTGTGTGTGTGCGTGTGTGCACGTGCCGCTGGCTGGGTAGGTGGGTGGGTATACATGCAGGTTTGCGTGTGTCTCCACGCACGTCTGTGGGTGTGCGTTTGTGTCCCCGTAACTTATCTTAAAAGCACCTAAATCCACTGGCACCCCGGTGCAGCAGCAGTCAAATACAATCACATCTGAAAGCCCCGCTACCTTGTGCTCGCTCGGTCCATAGAAGGGACCCTCCAAAACGCAGAGCCGACAAAGAACATACCTTCAATTAGCCAAACGATTAACATTTTAGAGGAAGTCTGTGTTTAGGTCCCTTGGGCTCCCTGCACTCCCCACCAGTCTCCTTTTCATATTCAAATCCACGACATAAAAGTTAGCCATATCTAATCCTAAAAATGGGTCTTTTACTATTTTGTAAGGAGATAATGCCTGAAGTTTTTGCAGGTGGTATAATTGCCAGGTTATGGAAGAAGGTGTACCATTATGTTGAACAATCATCATGGGCCATAGGTGCTCCTATGCGTCAGAGCAGACGAAGCTCTTAGAAGCAGCACAAAGCGATATGATATTGTCTTTTCTAATTTAGTGGGCGATTAGTCAATCACATGAGCCTGCGTTCGTTTAAAGAAGCGCCTCTCTGGGGGTCGTCTCAACGCTTGAGTGGTTTTGTGGTCATTATCATGTTGTGCTGTGGTTTGGTCTTCTCCATAAGAGACGCCACTATTGATTTGTTTCATTTTTCTGTCTGGCTGCTGTCACTTAACCATGGCATCTTGGTGCTGGCCAGGCAGGGCTTGCCCATCTGCCCGCCTCCATAACGGAGTGTGACAGGGTATAAAATGCCATTGTGTGGTTGCTGTAAACTTTGTGTGAACTTACACCACATCTCCCCGCCGGTAGGACTTGATGAAATTCTTCTCAGACACTTAACCCGGGGTCAGGGGAAGTGAATTTCTCTCAAATATGCCACTCACAGGATGCACAGAGGCGTCTGTGTAACCTCTTTCTTTCTTCTTTTTTGTGAATTTAGAATCAGCTTTTTCAGACTAAAAATTCATGGCAGTGTGCTGTCAATTCTTATTAATGCTAGACCTCACATTCAGTGGATTCCTGCATCCACTTGAAACCTGCAACGGGTGAAGGCATTATAGATAAATCATTATTAACATTTTCATTGTACATTGAACGTAATGCAAAAGGAGATTAACTCAAAAAAACAACTAACTCACACTGGTGAATTGAGACGTGGACTCAGTTGAGGGAAACACCCTCTGAAATGCTGAAATTATGTATTGATTTTCCTCCTGTCTTTCGCCCCGATGCCTCTGGGTAATTGTCTCTTTGCTGCTGCTGAACTGAACCGTCGGGGTGTCTCTGGCCTGTATGTTATAGACTCTTACATCAGGAAGACAACACCACTGACTTGTGTTGCATCACGTGTCCACCATCACGGCACACTGCAGGGCTGCAGCGACACATTCACACATGCATGTTGTTCTGTCAGTTGTTCAGTAATAGTCAGAATTCTGCTGGATGTTTATTTGGTTTCAGTTTCAGGCCTCCACACTCAGGGGTCGAGTTCTGGCTGTGCGAGACGAGGCTTTCACCGTCTGAGGGGACGCGCACACCGATCTGCATTTGTAGAACAGCCAGTGGGAACACTCTCTCTCTGAAATGACCTGTGAACATCTCAAAGGCCTGAAAACGGAGCCAAGAGGTGGCGCAGAAGTCTAGTCACGCCTCTAGACATTATGTATTTGGGTTGTCCATCCCTCTGTCTGTCCGTCCAGTAAACGTGTGAAACAGTGTTTAGGATTTGGGTTTTTTTCTTAAAGAGTCAGTCTTGTTTTTGCTGACCTCCACTGGTTAACTTCTCACCTGGCTGCAGTGATGCACAGGTGTTCTCCAGGGAGATGGAACCGACTCAACCAGAGAGGGCAGTACAGTAAGACGCTGCTTTTCATCCTGCTGTTAAATGACTCTTATAATATTAAGACCGTAATCATGTCGTTGACTGTTTCAGTATTCAACCAAGACCACAGTTGTTCCGTACAAGCTTAACCGAGTGCTGCGAGTGTCTAAACAGAACCATAACCGGATAGAGCAAGAGCATATTGTCAGAAAACAAGTTGTGCAAATACATTATACATACGTTCAGTGTTATGCCGTATATATATATAATATATATATATATATATTATATATATACACACACAAACACACACACACGTGTATATATGTTATAAATACAATTTGCTATTTTGCAACCATACATTTGGCTGAAGCTTTAAGTTAACATTTTAGCGACTTTCCAAATACGTTAACTAACAATGTTAATAGTTAATAATTGTTTACTGCAAAACATATTCACTGCTGCATATTAATTGTACATCTAAATGTCATTTCTGCGGTTTCAACAAACATGACCAAAAGTGTGGAAGTGGAGCATTGTAATTGTCAAAGGCAAACTAACTAACCCGCTGCTCCAGCCTGACAGGTGTCAACTCCGCTGCCACAGAGGGCTTTAATGAGCAGGACCTTTGGCTTAGAGATGACACGAGTGGGTCACAAATATACCTTTTGTGTGACGGCTTCTGATGGATGCTTCTGACAGTGGGAACATTATGTTTTGAACTTGGCAGAATAAATTATTATTTTCCTACTGGAGGTCTCATCCCAGCACCGCACTTTAATTCCGTCAGGATGCTCGACTGCCTTCTGAAAATGGAAGACAATGAGCGCTCTGTATGAAATGTCTTTTTTAGGACAATGAGCCTTGTGGGCTTTAGAGAGAGATGAAGACAAACTGTTGATGACAGTCCCCAATTCCCAAGATCTAGAATAAATGTTTTGCTCTTTTTTCGTCCGGGAAAGAACTCTATCCATCACGTTTTAGGAGCGCTCTTACAAAAAGTGTGCTTTTGTTTCCAGGTCTAGTTGCAGTTCATTTGGATGAAAGGCACCTAGATTGCTTTTTTTCCTTTTTCTTAATTAAACTAATTTAATGCAATTCCTCTTCAGAACGGTTTCCTAAAGTGACACACGTCTTGGCAGAATCAGCGAGCGTAGCAAACATCAGACACGAAAAACGGGTAAAAATTGATTGAAATTCCTCCAATGTGGCATTGTCTCGCTCACTTGAAAAATCGAATGAAGAAAGAGCTGTGGTAAATTGCTCTGCGAATGTGGCTGCTGAAACCAATACTGTTTTCTTTGCTTTGCTAATTATTAATTACCCATCTCCATGCATATGTGTTTATTCCTAATTGTATTTGATGGATGAGTGGCAGCTTTGACACCTCATTAGACCAGATTAATTGAACGACACAATATTTATGTCTCGGCAATGACCAGTTATCCTACCATCTATCACTGAGATGATCTCGCTGATTGAAAACCACTGGTCCGTGTAATCCTAATTATTTGGAATTAGAAAAGAATTTATAGCTTCTTGTGGCGTTTTTCTGTGATGACGGCAAATTGGAAACATTAAATGCATAACGAGGGAGAAAATGAGAGGAAGACACAATCATGGAATTAATGGGGGTGAATGTCGGAGAGGGGGGAAGGGCGCATAAAACAAACGAGGTGCGCGGCTTATACAGTAGAGCCAGTTTTTCACTGCACGGCACAGTCGCAGGCACAGATTGCCATGTTTTCTTGAGATTCTGGCATAACATTTGTCTCTTTCTCGTAATTCTGAAAGCCAATGCCCACAGGATGCCTATTTAGAAGAGAGGCTTCTTTTTTAACATTTAACTAAACCTGTATATTCTCCAACTCCCCATCCACTCACTTCCAAACATGCTTCTGCAGAACATCTCGATCCATATTCTTGTCTTTTATTAAAAAGTTGGCTGAGTACTCGAAAAACATTTCCACTGAACTTCATATAACCCTCCTCTAACTTCTGCAAAGCTTTGCCCCTCATGGGAGGAGCACAAACTAAAATCCAGCATTTGAGCTCACAGAGAAGCAACAAGGCCCAGAAGAGTGGAGCTTTTACTATCATACAGTATAGAAAGCCTCAAGGAACAGACTTCTTTCCCAGGTAGTGAGAACTTCCTCAAGCTTATTTTTCCAACTTTTCAAGTTTCTAACACCATTAGCTGGCTCCCTCGTGGTCTTGAAAGCAGTAGCGCTGATTGAATTAAGCTGTTTCCTTCTTTGAGACATTTTGACAAGCTTTCTTATACAGAAGTCAGTCACTGCTAGAACTACACAGACCCATACGAATATGCTCATGCAGCACTCGCACGCCAGTGCTTGTATATGCACGCACATGCCTGGATGCACACATACTGTACACATCAAGGCCTGCACACGTGTGCAAACACAACCTGAATCTGACAAACTATCTGTAGAAAATCTGCTGACCAGAATCGCTCAATGGGATATAGAGCAAAGACATTCTTAGAAGCTGCTCTTTAATGCCATTTACACCATAGTATTTTAATCAATTTAACCGGCCTTTTTAGATATACTTGGCTCAAAATGCTCTTTCTAGTTTTAAAAATAGGACAAATGGTCTTTTGGAATCAACCGGGGAGGAGTTTAATCTCATTGAATGGAGCCAAAGCCAGACGTTTAGCTCCACAGTATAGAATACAAGATTATACCGGCCTGATATAGCCCTTCCACCACCCGTTTATTTTTATCCTCTATTAAGGCAGCGATATCCTTAAAGGCTGCCAAAATTATCCTGTAAAAATGCTGACTGGGAAATATGAAAGGTTCCAGGCGGTTCTAGTAAGCAATCTGCGCGCATGGTGGAGCAATGTGACTGCTGTGCTTGCTATACCAACAGGGGTGACCCCAGTTGGATGGAGAGGTGAGACTAAATGAAAGTCATCCCTGGATCTTAGGGGAGCCAGGTCTGGAATACCAAGCCTCTCTTCAAAATGAGATTTACAGCCGACGGACGCTGCTTTACATAAATGTTTGTTTTCGCTATTATATTCATCAGCAGTGTGTAAACAGGCAGCAACTCCTGCAGTTTCAAATCCTCCCTCGCTTTTCATATGCGCTCGGTGGTCAGGGGCTGTTTAAGCCACGCGCTGAAATGATTCCTCAGCAGCCGCAGCCACGCTCAGGCGAGCATTGTTTCACAGGATACACTGACTCTCCAAGTGTTTTGACGATCCTCTCATCCACGGAGGTAATATATACGGAAACAGCCTCTTTTATCCTGGGATTGGGACGAGCAAAGAGGATAATTTCCTTATCAAACACACTTTAAGTCATTTGAAACAGAAAGTTTTGTACTAAGTTAAGCGTTCCTCAGAGTGAAGCTGGTAATTGAAGAGTTACTAGTGCCCTGTGGGTGTTCTGAGACGTTGAAGTTGGTATGAGCCCAACTGATGGCTTCGTGACATGAATTCGATGAACGTACAATTTTTTTCCTTCTCTCAGACATTTTTGGGAAGACTTACTGTTTGTTTATGATACAGATCACCGTACCTACACATACGAAGCTATGTGCAAATTCCTCAGTGCATTTTCTAAATCGAAATCTATTATTCTTTTAGACAAAAAGCCTTTTCTGAATCAGTCCAGCGGACGTCTAACGTTACCCTCTTCTCTCGCCGCTCGCTGTTTTATCTGCAGAACACAGCAGGCTTGCTACGCACGCATAAGCGTCATAAAGCAGCAAAAAGCTGACACCACGAGGGCCGTTTTTGCCAGCTGCCTTATTGGAATGAACTTGAGAGGAATGTATTGATCTTGTTTCTGGATGGCAATGACACAACCTGGCTTTGCTTTAGAGGTGACTCCATCCAGACCCTCCTGCGTTATGCAGGTGATGTAGATGAGTGGCCGAGGATTCAGCTGGTGTCAAGGAGCGATTTAAAATTAGAGCGTGGCGCTGCAATTGATTTTGTTCATATTTGATGTGATTAGACACAGTGGAGACCGGTGGCTGTTGCTGGAATCACAATCATGGCTTTCAGCGGGGCACAGATGCAAGGCAGGTTAATAAAATGTCCTCAAGATAATGTACGCTATTTGGCGATTGCGTTTAACCGGAGTGTCTTATCGTGATTGAAGACATTTTAATAATGAATGGTGCAACAGCTGTGATAGTGTTGGTACCGCAAAACATGACGTCACCACTGCAAGTAGACAATAATTTAAGTGTATGAACAGAATTTCTTTAAAATGGTGATAAAAGTAAAATATTGCAGTCTCTGATGAAACCTGCTTACTCTTCATCTTCATTTAATAGTACATGTACCCACAATATGAACGGCTACAGTGAACATTATGAACATTAGATGATGCAAAATATTCTCTCATACAGAAAAATAAGCATAATATCCCATAACATTTTTGGACATGCTCCCACCTTGTTGCTTACTGTCAGTGATATCAAATCATCCCACCACTATAATGAAAGATCAGGGGTGAATTGCCCGTGTGTCTGTTTCGCATGATGAAGCAGTGTCTACGCTAGAGATCCCAGCATACATTTCTTTCCCTCATTGTGTGAGTCCAGCTGTCTCAATCAAGATATCCGAGTCCTGCTACGAGTCCCTGATTAACACCACTGCTCATGTAGTTTTGTTTTAACTGTCCTCAGTTAAATGAGAAATTAAGAGGCACGAGATAGAGGCTAATAGCATTTATTAACCCAGCGTGAACGGGCAGCAGGGCGACCGCGGTCCTCCACTGTCCCCGTCTAGTCCTGGTGGCTCAGCCAGCGAGGCCCAGAGAGGGGAGTGGAACATAATAAAAACCAACAAATGCACCCAGCTGATTAATGCAGCCCTGTGGCTATAGTAATTATCCCTCTCCACACTCCTCCAGCAGACGAGCCAAACAAGTGTGTGGCAGCGAGAGGGAAATGTGCAAATGACAGATCTGTGGGATTCAGGGTCCGTTTAATGCTTTGTGTTGCTAGTTGGATAAAGACACATTTTTGTTGATTTGGTTGACTCTGGAGGTGGAGTTGAAGCTTTTACACTTCCAGTCTACAGTATTTTGGCCTGGTTCACAGTAGCTGTGTGCGATAGTTTGCCTTTGCAGAGAGGATTCAAACTCCACATGAGTTTAAGCAGAAGAAAATAGAATTTGTCTCTTCAGATATATATTTGATTTCATTAATTAGCAGATCAACAACAGTGTTAAAGTGAGACCACTTATTTCCCACATGGTCCCATAAAGGACTGACATAAAATGTGTAACTTAAACAACAACATCTTAAAAGCAAAACTACATCAGTGCAAAGGAAACCAAAATAATTGATTTATTTAGCAAAACAGATTTACAGCACAAGGACATTTTCATTTCTAATCTCTCAGTTTGACCTCTGAACGTCCTTTTTATTTTCGAACATTTCTAACATATGTTGCTATGGCTGCTTCATAATGAAATGACTTAACAAATGTGAAGGTGAACACAGAGACTTTACCAGACTCTTAATATCCTCATTTAAACCATGGTATACACACACACACACACACACACACACACACATATATATATATATATATTTGGAAAGAGAGACAGATGCAGGAATGAGTCCTAAATCTAGAGAAAGCATTGTTGCATATGCATAAAATACATAAATCTGTTGTATGCGCCCTTGCAGCTCTTTCGACTTGACTGTCCAAAGCTAACAATCATATTTCTGTCATATTTTGTTTTGTGGACCTTAAGAATAATCTCTAACTGTCACTTATTCTTCTACTGAGCCACAGAGGTGGCAGCTGAGTGTTATTTGGTTGGTAAGAAATGAGTCAAATACAATTTTATCTTTGTAAGGAAGCGACTTTTATAGTTTTCTGTTATTCTGTTTTTTGTTTTTGTTAAATATGTCGATGCAGAAATTTCAGTTAAATCTATATTTTAGTTGACATGCAACATTTATCACAAGTTAGTTGACACAGTGAGGAAGCAGGACTCGGCGAGCTTCCTGCTGAGCCATCGGGCTGCTCGAGGTACCGTGTCTGTTTGGAGAGGTCAGAAGGTCACACATAAAAGACCAGTTTGCTCATGAATCAGGAATTTAATTACATACAGCCAGTGTGACAGGGAGATTGTGTCCCTCATCTCAACACAACATGTAATTACTATTTATTGACAGATAACGATTGGTTCTTTTTCACTTTCCAGAAAAAAGACGCTGACTTGCGCAGACAGTTAAATCTGAGTTTCCCATCTGCTTTTAGAAACGTTTTGGTCATTTACAATTCCAGGTTTTTTGCGTTTGCTTCGTGGGTGCAGACGTTTTCAGTTGTGCACACTGTATAAGCCTGAATTTCACTCCAAAAACAAACCCATTTCCCTTTTCTCTCCATCTGTTCTCTGTTAAATTAAGGCCTTATTCCAGCATTCAGAGGCATGGAGATGGGGGAATACAGCAAATGAGAGCAAAACTATGATGAAAACATAAACTGCTGCCTCACAACGCACAGTGTTTAGATCCCAGACTGGCTGTGATCTGCTTAAAGAGACACACTCTCTGTTGTAGGGCTTAAAATCTGTTTTGCTTAAATACAGACTAAATGATTGGATTACTGTTTCTTCGTTTGGCAATAGCGTGATGGTGGGATTACAGACCGTGCGCTCAATAGATTTCCTGTCAGACGCCATGAAGCCAGGTGTCCCCTCGCTGTGTAAGCTGGCTGGCTGAGAGGGAGGGAGGCTAGATGAGCCTTGGACTTACAATATGGCCAACCTCAGAAAAGTGGCAACACAAACAGAAGAGCGGAGCTGCAAAATGAAGTGAATAAAGTGAAATAAGACCGCTCTGATAGATAACAGGGTCTGCTCTGATGATGTTCCTGCAGGTAGAAATGTGTTTAAAATGTCCCGAAGCTGAGACATTTTCACTCTAAATTCAGACCTTTACACACTTAATTTAGCTTTGTAAATGAATTCACTTCTCCAGTATTCAACCCTAATGTGAAATCATGCATGTCATCTGAACATCAGTCTTTCTTCCCTCTCTGCCTCATTAAAAACAAACATATCTCCTCTATTGATTATGTCTGGATGTCTTAATCAGATCAGCGGGAATATCCTGGTTTTCCTCTGCAGGAAAGTACATTAAATGCCAAAATATTGATCAAAAATTTAATTGAGAATGCACAGCTCCTTTATTAAAGCCAATCGCCCTCCTGCTCCTGTGACTCTGATATGGACTGACATGAAAAGAAAACGTTCAAATTTATAATTCCTTTTTATTTAAAAGACTGTTGGGAAACAGAGTCTGTCCCGAGGCTTCTGGCGACACAGCAACGCTGTGATCAATAAGAGCGTGTGATGGGTTTTGCATCGATCAGAAAAATGTGGGTTGATGAAGTGGGTTGGAGGGGGCAGGTGGGGGGGCTTTTGGGTTTTCCTCCGATGGCTGCCACATTACACGGACGTGGTAAAGATCCACTCAAACTTGTCTGTCGTCGTCATCGTTATTATCATTCCTGCCGAGGTGATTATCACTCTCAGTTTCTTGCATCCTGCCTCGTTCGGGATTGGCAGATTCCCTCTCTTCGCTGTGTGATTGGCGAAACATTGTGGGAAGCAGCTGCCAGTCCTTTCATGGAGGGCATGCTGTGGAAAGCCGGATCCACGGTGCAGAGGATGAAAGAGTAAAGGGAACAGTTTAGCTCCATAATCTGGCACTGAGCCCTTTAAAGCACAGTAAACAGACCTGTTCACATCGCCTTCAGTGAACGTGCTGCTGCTTCTGCTGCTTGTCAATTACTGCAGCTTTCTCCTGCAGTTATAAACACCAACTGTGACACCAGAGAAACTCCTCATCCGTCTATCTGTCTGTCTGTCTGTTTGTCTTTCTGTCTATTGTCTATCAGTCTGTCCGTTGTCTGTCTGTCTGTCTAGGGGGTCTGCCTGTGTCTCTGTGTTGTGCAGCGCTCCCTTGTGAATGACTGGACACCGGCTGCTTGTCCATTAGCCTGTCCCATGTCAGTAAGCTTTCATCCCCATTGGCTGCTCCCAGGACAGCCCTCATGAAACCGACCAATGGCAGCTGCCCCATATGCACCAAACCACTCCCCCCTGCTCTTAAAGAGCCCCCATGTCTTCAATGGAGACTCAATCCCCTCACTGACTTACTCAGCCTGAGTGCGCTCTCACCACTGCTGCTCTCCATCCATCCGTCTCTATCTTTTATTCTCTCTTTCTCCATCCGTCACTCCCCTGATCTTCATTCTTTCCCCACGCTTACTTCCTGCTCTCTTCATCTCTACCTCAGGTTCTTCCTCCTCTCTCCTCTTTCTGTGTCACCACCACTCTTCCTCTCTCCACACGTACTCCAGAGCCTGAGTGTGCAGCACCTGTGCAGACTGGAGTTTGTCGGGCCGAGGCAGAGGGTTTATTTTGTGTGTGTGTGTGAGTGTGTGTGTGTGTGTCTGTGGTGTGTGCGTGTGTGTGTGTGTGCACGTGTGTTGAAAAGGGGAGGGAGGGGAGACAACACCCAGGAACACCTGACCAACATTTCATCAAGATATGTGGAGACTTAGGAACTGATCTCCTCCTCCAGCTTTTCCCCAGCTGTTTATCTGTTTTTTTTATTGCAACACCTGGAATGCTTATCGTGGACTGATGGATGTTTCTGAACTGTGCATCCCCGACCCTCTCTGCTACCACAACCAGTAGGTGCATCTTTTTCCACATCTTTTCCCCTTCTTTGTTTATTTTTCATCTCTGCTGTTCTTCCCAAATTAGGTGACAAAATTTCCTTTACGCCGTTGCCTCTGTTTTCATCCAAAACCTGCACTTAAATCATTGGTGAAAAAAAAAAAAATCGTGCTTAAACTGTTTCAAAAAACCATGGAGTTCCTCAGCTCCACCTCCCCGTGTGCGGGACAGCAGAGCTCAGTGGTGTCAGTGAGGCTGCAGTAGCGTAGCCCGCGGGGAGTCCAGGTCGGACGCTTGCCTTACAGCTGTCTAGCTCTGCATCAGGATCCAGGGTTTAACCTCAGTCACAGGGAAGAGCCAGAGGCAGATTAATGCGGACGATATCCAGACGACTATCCTCTGGCAGCAGCCGGTGTCCGGCGGCGTCCTAGGGAAAGAAAACTGTGACTGTACTGCTGCCCAGTCTGTGTATTCTTGAGAGGCAGATTAAAAAGAGTTAAAGCTTTGATCACTTTTTTTTCTGGTTTGTGAATTTGCTCTATACTCAATTTTGGTGCTTATGATTAAGTGCTGAAATTATATTGACAGGGAGGGATTTGATCCTCTCCGTAGTGGCTCTATAAGTAAAGAAAATGCAGTTAATTCTGTGGTTTAAGGTCTAAGTGAAGCAGCTTTTTTTTTTTACAGTTCCTCAGGAAATGAGAAGTCAAAGAAACTCTCAAAGGAAGCATGAGTCCTCAGCATTTCTTTACTCACTTCGCTTTATTGCTTGCATGCCTGGAAAAACGCTTTTCTTTTGACCAAGTGCGACTGGACGGGGAAACCCTTTACTGGGATCCTCTTAATGTTAAGCTGTAGATGGTATTGGAAAGGTTTAACCTGCTTAGCCCTTTTAACAGGACAGTGATTAGGAATATTTCAAAGTCCACAGCTCTCTCTGCGAATCAAAAAGAAGCTTCATCTGTAAAAATAAACAAGTGTGTTCTACTTTAGTGCAGTGTATAACTGCATCAGAGCCCCCAGATACGTTGTTTAGTGAGACAAATGCTCAAACATTTTTGGATTCAAAAGTAGCTGCTTGTATTAGAAGAGATTAGAAGCAATTATTTAAAAGTGGTTTTATACACGTGGTAGTTTTTATAAAGCTCATGCTGCATTAAAAGTGTACATCTTATTGATTTTTACATTTATTTTTATGTCGTGTTTTAGATTTGATTTCCCTGGCATATAAAATTGCACTCAAGCAATAAATGGAGTGTGAAGATTGACAACACTGGCAGTTCAAACTGTTTCAGTAGTGCAGAGAAATGTGACGTACACATAATGTAAGGTGAATTTCATTTAATTGCTGCAGACAGATGGGTGACATTAATTTTTCAGTGACTTGTAGAAATAGTTTCAGGAGTTTTGATGTTTAACGACAGGTGTTTAGAGAATTTGAACTTGTTCTGATATCGCACAGAAAAGTACCAGAACTGTGTTTCGTTTCTTATTCATGTATTCAGATACGTCTGTCTCATTTATTATCTTGTCGTATTGCAATTCCTGTGCAGATTGCAGTGTTGTTGGAAAAAAAAGTCCACAATCCTGAGCTCTTCTTTTTGGCACTATCATCAATTTCCAGAAACTGTAAAACTGCATTTTGTACACGTCCATTCAATTCAAACTGTGGGCTGAACTTATTCTATTTTTATGACACGTTAAAAACATTTTAAGCTGAAGTGAATTTATAAGAAAGACAAAGGAAACAATACAATGCTATTAACCTATAGTGACCCTGAGCCAGGTCTTACTGTCTACAGTGTGTGTGTGTGTGTGTGTGTGTGTGTGTGTGTGTGTGTGTGTGTGTGTGTGTGTGTGTGTGTGTGTGTGTGTGTGTGTGTGTGTGTGTACATCTGCATGTCTACCCTGCATATTTAGATGCACAGTATCCTTGTGCATTTGGGCGCTCAGGAGCTGAACGTGCATGCAGGTACACATACATGTATATATGTGAACGCATGCAAACTGCATGCATGTGTGAATGTTTTTTCAGATTTCCTCCTCTGTTTACTGCACGACCGATGGGTCACATTTGATAGGACGGCCCTTTATGTGACACGCTGGCAGCACCCAAAAACCCCTCAAAGTCAAATACTCAACATATTAGTCCTGGTTATAACTGACTTAACTGCATTTTCTAAGGGAGTTAGTTTAACTTCCAGGATGTTGATTATAGAGCAAACCATGATAAAGCTTTTAAATAAAACAGCGTGTCATTGGTACACGGTGTAGGAAACTCGCACTCTAACAGAAGAGCCTCTTAACAGAAGCTACAATGTCTGATGACTCTTTCTTTGTTAAAGCCATACTGCCATACAGTTTACCACCTGGAAGTAATTACAGTTGCTCAGGTACCTGCATACAGTAAACCTGCGGTTTAAGTGTCACATAAAGCTGCGCTTACTTAGGTTTATCTTCAGGGAATGCTATTAATAAGCCCGTTAGGTCTTTCGGCCCAGCGAGCAACCTATTGACCTGAGGTGAGAGGTCCCACGACTGCAGTGTCCAACCCTCACGCCACGTCTCTGCTGAAGAGGCAAATCTGTTCTTCTACCAACAAACTGATGTTAGCTTATCAGGCGTTACTGCAGGAAATAATTGATTAATATAAATGAGCATATGAAGGTCAGAGATGTTTTACGCCATAGTGTTTCCTCTAAATACCATGATAGGTACAAGATGTTTCAGTGTTCGGAATTTATAAAATATCCACGTGAGGACCGTTTTAGGTGAGGTTTTTTTTGTAAAATTCTAATTAAATTTTAATTGGTATTTAACCAAAGTCCAAATAATCTGCAGGGTTGAAAAACTGAAAGTGAACCAGAGTCCATTCAACTGTGTGATCTCCTATTAAAACATGCCTCCTCAGGAACTCTCATCAGCTGACATTTTCTGAAATTCTGGGCTCTTCTTATCTCATATTATGAAAACATAAACGAGAAACAAGTGTAACAAGTAATTAATGGTCAACCTTATGTCTCTGTGGGTTCAGTATGATCAGCCTTGGCAGTGCTGACAGCTGACACTTGAAGTTTAAAGGTTGTTTATGTTCGGTTTACTCTCATTAATGAGATCCATTTTTCTCGACCTGCTGCCCTCATAGGTGTCCTTCTTACAAGCAAACCAACAGGAAGGCATAAGCACAAGCGGCCAAATGTATGCACGCAGACACAGTCATAGAGACACACACACACACGTGCGCGCATATACGGATGAGACCAAAGAATCACACACTGACCTGGGGTCTAATTTTAGCGGTGCCATATCATGGAAACACCTGACTGTGTCTGTTAGGAGGAACATCTTATCGTGCGTTGTATCCGCATTTATTACTGTAGTTGTGCACATGGTCACATTGTGTTTGTAATGTATTTGAGAAACATTTCTGTTAATATCTAAATAAATAGAAAAAGACTCCATAGTCCGACCATTTGTCTTGTCAGAAGTGTTGACATGACTGCATAATTACAAGTCATGAAGAAGAGTTACAAAGACGCTCAGTTGATTTTTTAATGTACAACAAACCTTTTATTTTATTGCAGACAAATGAGCGGCACATTACACATTCAATCAAGAGAAAATATTTTAAAATAAGCGGTATCAGAAAAATGAATCTTACTTAAATTACGGCAGATTATTTAAACCCAAAAGCATGTTTCCTGGAGCTGCTGACTGACACGCAGTGTAAAGTTTTTTAGACTGCCATGATACAAAAAAAATAGAGTACATTAAAATGTCCTGATGGTGTTAATTTCACTGATACCACAAAGTATTTTGACAGAGATTTATCAGACAATATGTGATATGTTGCAGACAGATTCAGATGTTCTTAAAAGGCGTGTTTGTGTCCGTCAGAAATAGTGACTTTGGTGGAAATGCTTTGTTATTTGGAAGGCAATCTGCTTCATCACTCTAGTGAGAGGACAAAAGTTGGCTTCTCCCAGCAGACCCCTCTTCACTGCATGGAAACAGCTACCACTGCGCTTTAAGTAACGGTTGGTTTTTGGATGAAAATGACTCAAAAGTGGCAGCAGGCTGTGATGTATCCCATCTTTTCAGTTTGATAGTTGGCTGACGGGAAGCCAACCGAACCTACAAGTCCACTGACGGATGGAGGGAGCAGCTGGTGGGACAGGGCCTGTGTTGTGCTCACATGGTGTGGAAAGAAAAAAAAAAAAGCTGATTCCCTCCAACTTTCCTTTTACCAGCAGCTTTGAGCGTTCAGGAAGAAGTTCAGAAAAAATGATCAGAGATAAAAACAGTTCAAAACACGGCTGTATTTCATGGTGACATCGTGTTCAGGCTGACGTGTTTATTAATGACGATGGCTGCCGCATGAGAGGGTAGAGCCCGGCTCGACGGTAGGCCGGTGCTGCGTGGCGGCATGGATGGAGAAATAACTTCATTACATGTCATGACCCCCTCTTGATACAGATGCATCCTTTAGGCAGCCCGTCAAGGACTCTGAATTCATCAGGATGTAGATGGATGCTCCTCTGCAGCCGCTGTTCAATCAAGACATGAATGTGGCTTTTGAGTGCTCAGCCTGAATGCAAGCAGACTTCTTAGAATGAGTTAGTTTTATTGATCAAATGAAATTAACACGCGCACACACATACACAGAGAGAAGAGGCAGTGCGTCTAATCATGGAGTGTGGGTCAGCCAGCATGTTTAATTTAATGGGCCTCATCGTAGCTTCACGAGGTCTCACATTGTGAACTTAATTCCTCTTCACCACGTTAATTTGCATTGTGTCAATTGACCGGAGCGCTTACTGTATCAGCCTGAGTCTCACTTGAAATTCAGCCCATGCCCTAATACCATTAGGCAAATGCAAAGTTGTGTCATTTACACATTTGGAGGGAAAAAAAAAAAAAGAGGAAGGGAGAGAGAGAGAGAGAGAAAAGCCAATTTGCGCCGGACAAGACTCGCTTGTGATTATCAGTGGATGTTATTACTGTGGAGAAGCAGACGTTTGAAGGTTATGTTTCTGGGCAGTAATTGAAATGCAAAATAACATTAGGATCGATGGCCATCTCTGTTTATTTATGAAATCAATATCGTAACTGTCCCTCATGAGTCCCCCTCTGATTCCCAATGACGGCTTAAGTCTCTGCTCGTTTATTCCTTCTCCCCCATAACCTCCTTCTTCTGTCTCTTTTTAAAAGGCAGTTAGGGGTGTGTTTGACTTTGCAGGGAGAGCAATTTCCTGGAGGTGGCGGACGTGTATGTAGATGGGGGTTGATACTCCAGGTAAGGAGACATCATCCATGTGGGAAATCTATGCAATCTCTCCTCGTGGCCGTGACATTGAAGAGGCCATATGCTGGAAGTTCTGTGTACGAGGATGTGTGTGCGTGCGTGCGTGCGTGCGTGCGTGCGTGCGTGCGTGCGTGCGTGCGTGCGTGCGTGCGTGTGTGAGAGAGTTTGAGACAGACAAGCAGAAACAAAGTATATTTATACTGCCATGCAGTAAATGTAGCACTGGGACTTAGTTGGTCAAGAGTGGTAACTTTAAAGTAAAGAGTTTTTAAAAAGCGAAATGTGTTTGTAGAGCAGTTTTAAAACAAAAGAGCGCTGAGATTCATTCTCCACCTTCACGACAAACATCTGTGCTCAACTTTCAAAGTCCGCTTGGCTCCACAGCCGTCCTTAGCTACAAATCAGGTAGCTAAGTAAGTGAATTCTGCGCTAAGAGTAATAACTGCGGGAAATGGACGAAGCCCTTCACAATTCAAGCACAAAACACAAAGTTGAGCTTTAACTCCATTAGAGCTGAACAATTAATCAGAAAATTAATTGGCAACTGTGCTTTGTCTGCAAATTTTTAAAGAATTAATGGCAAAAATTCACAGGTAGCGGCATCTCAGTTTTGAATAATTGGTTGTTTCCTTATTCGGCTGTGATAGAAAATTTCATATATTTGAGCTTTGTGTTGTCGGTCAGAAAAAATGAGACATGAAGACGACACGCTTGTCTCCGGGAACTTCTTAAGGACATGTTTCACAGTTCATTTATTAATTAATTAATTTATTTATTTATTGTAGTTGAGGTACCGATTAATCAATTAAACAATAATTAAGCAATAGTTGTCAGATTAGCTGATCATGAAAATAATCCTTTACTCGCTGTACTTTATTTTCTCAGGACAAAAATTTGGTGTGGAGTCAGATGAAATACAGTGTGCACATGTAAAGACTAATAAAAAAATAAATAAACACATGCACAAAAGAAAACAACAAAATCTAAATTAGACCAGGAATAATACATTTAAATGGAGTAATATTGGCAGTCAGAAAAAGCCACTAAAGAAGAGTTTTAAGATTTTTTTGTTTGTTTGCGAAAATGTTGATTTGAAGAAAAACTAGTTTGAAGACAAATGCATCCAGGAGACTCTGATAGGCAGAACTAAGAGAATTTAAGGCTCTATATGGACAGAACAATAGAGAAAGAAGACTTAATAGGTAGGAACTAGAATTTTTTGAGAAATATCCAAGTTTATGGCTCAGAGTCTGTGATTTGTCTATGTGTTTGCACGTAGCTGAAGCTGCAGCTCTGAGCAGACGAACACATGCGCAGCTTGCAAATTTTAATAAACATGACTGGTTTTTATGGTAAAGTCAACAAAACGCCTTAAAACGTGCTGTGAAATGTATTTTGACTAATGCCTTTTCTCCAGAAACAGACTCCATTATTCACAGCAGCGGATGAATCGTGCATTTAAATGTTAGGACGCACACATTTTTTGATGACCTTCATTTGTGCCAAGCGCCATGTCACGCGCATGTTGTTGTTACTACTTAACACTTGGACGACACACGCTACCCCATTTTCCCGCTCGCGTGACCATTCATTTCCCAGACACCTCGGCTGCGGACTAACAGTGTAATCTATGTGTCAGGCAGGAAGGGGCACTCAGTTTAAAGCTGATAGAGTTTGCCCCAAACAAGGACAGCCTATCATAGAAAGATTAATGAACTAATTTCATGCATGGCTCCTTGCCTCTGTCCTTCTGCGCTTCCATGTTCGACTGTGTGTTCAGCACCATGATTTACGCTGTGTTGCTTGCTACAAGCTTAACCCCAAGCTTAACAATAATATTTCCCCTCAGTGGGAAAATACATAGTAAAACATGGAGAACCAGATTTTTAGCCCTCCACTCATGGATGATAGCATGAGGTCATTGTGGTAAACTGCTTTGAATATGCATTTAGGTCTTTTTCTTTTCTTTTTTCTTTTTTCTTTTTTTTTTTACTGCGGGGTAAAAATTTACTGTGCAGAATTTCAGAGGCTGGAAAACATATTTCATGGTTTAGAGAAGAGGTGGATGGATTCAGGATTTATGTAGGGAAGCAGGGGATCTGCAACACTGCCAGCATTAGGAGGCATGCCAAAACACACACACACACACACACACACACACACACACACACACACACAAACATTTGAGATTTTAAGCTGCTCTGGTGGGACGTTTTCACACCCATCGCACTTCGGCTCCAAAATAAAAAATAGAAAAAACAGCGGTGACTGATCTGAGTGAGTCCAGCAGGCCAGGTTAGTCATATTCAACGTTATGGACAGTGGTGTCCGGACGCTGTCTTTCCTTCACTGTGGTGGACACTGTGTGTCTGCTGCTCCCAGGCGTCCACTGTGGGACCGTCTGGGCCTCTGACAACAGCAGAGCAGAGAAGGCAGGTGACCTTCACGTCTGTCTGATGAGTCTTGCTTGTCTGCTCGGTTTGTACCATTTTTCTGCGCGGCGGAGCAAACACCACCCCATTAGATATCAGGTGCAATGCATTTGTGCGCGTTTGGGTGTGTGTGTGTGTGTGTGTGTATGTGTGTGTGTGTGTGTGTTGCCAAGGGAAGCGGGGCAGGTTGAGGAGAGTCAGGCTGCGCTTAGAAAACTCTGTGTCTTCATAATAAGAGGGGGAAACCAAATTATGAAACTATGAAGCTATTTCTGTCCGCGCGAATTGGCGGCTTGTGCCATTATTTCATTTCGACAGATTTGAAGGGACCCATTAGAAATTTCCATTAAACCTAACAAAAAAACATCTCCCCTGCGTTACTGTGTGCTAAGTGTGGAATGAACTACTTTTTACATATGCCACAATGTACTATTCCATAGGGAATCCCCCTATCTGGCTGCAATGATGTATTAACTGTTAGCACGCCGCTCTCTCCAATTCCCTCAAATGGGAGAAAATATACTTTCCAATTGACTCTAGGTGCATGCTGATTGCCAACAAGATTTAACATGTGCCCTGTGAATCTTTTATAAACCACAATAGCCTCAGAATGAAGACTAACATAATGTTGTATCACTCCATCTCGCGCTATGTTAACAGTCCTGACTGATTAAAAATGCATAAGGAATGTCTGGGACCCGTAAGAGGAGGGTTTATTTTTTCATGCCTCATCTCGAACAGGAAGGAAGCAGAGGATCAATAGATCTGATCTGGGCCCAGGGGTAGAGGCCATCTCCTCCTCCCCCCTCCGCCCACTACCCGTTAGCAGTTAAAAGGGAGGTTTCATGTTGTCGAGGCCTAATGACTTCATGGCTTTATATAAGCACTTGTGCAAAGAGGCAGCGGAGGGAAAATACATTCCTAACCACAGCTCCAAATTTGACAACAGGGGCAGCCCCTGGCAGCAAAAAAGGCAAGAAGTTCTGAGGAATCTGGTCGGCATTAACTTCCTGTTAGTCTCAGACATTCTTAACGTGGTTTTCCACTGTTCTCACCAAATATTTAAAGCTCACAAGCATGTAGGGCTGATGTTGTAAGATCAGCAGCGCCTCTGACAGACAGAGGCAGCAGTTCTAACACAGACCCAGACCACATTTCATGCTTTGTTTGACAGGATATTATTGAAGTCACTGCAAGCACAACAACATACAGGCTACACTGCCTTGAAGAGAAATTATTGTCCAACAGTAGCTGCAGGAGTCGTTGTTATTTATTGCGTCATGCACATATAAATGCCCAGCCCACATACGACAGCGTTTTTCAGCGTAATTTCTTGCATAAAACTTTACATGGAAAATAAATAACTCGGTATCCTCTTTAAACTCTACAGTAAAATCTGACTTGAAAAGATTCCACACATGCAGCAATGCCAAAAGTCCTCCAGGAACCGTCTGTTTTTGGTCACAAACAGTTGCTTTTTGTCTACAAGTCAAGTCAGTTCCAGTCGAGCCGCTTTTATTTATCGCTTATTTGCCTCAAAAGCCTTTACAGCCTTACAGCGTATGGCACCGCTGTGGGGAGAAAAGGGAAGAGACCTCAGGAGGAGCAAGAGAGCAACTTGAAGACATGAAATAGATGTTTGTGCATAAGTAGCATTTTCCTTTAACTCTGCCTTTTCCTCAATTTTCTATTGAAATTTGGTAAAACGGAACTTAATCCCAGGGCAGCTCCTCTTCCTCAGCCTCTCCAACCTCTCACTGAAGTCCGCCGTAACCCGGCACCGTCCTTTGGCAAACTAGCCGGGACTATTGATTGGGTCATGTATTACCCATGATCCTCCATATGCTGAGTGTAACACCTCTCTCTGTCCATTAACAGCCTTCTGAAGTTTCATTCATTCATTTACTTCTGGCAGCCGACCAATTGTGGGCATTGTTTTCAAGATGTATGGGGCATCTGTTGACATGGTCGTTAGTTACCATTTTGCCGGAGAGAAATAAGCGGCTGTAGTATATCACCTAGCATTCCAGCACGTAAATGGTCGAGTCTGAAACATAATCTATCAAACTCAGATGAGCTGGCGCGCTCCATCACAGCTGAAGAATCTCTCGCAGAATGATCAACGCTCAGTACGTCTTGTGAAAGTTTTTGGTGGTTATAATTTCCGTAATACTGCAGTTTTCTGATGTATATTTACTTTTATGTATATGGGAATGACCCTGACCGCTTGGGCTCAGAGTCAGAATTTGATATTTTTCAAGATCTTCTGTTATCAGACAAGAGCGATGTTTCCTCTCAGTTCCTGAATCGAGAGGGGTAAAGACAGCGACTGACAAATACTGCTGTTTGATTCATTTCTGTTCCTTTGTCACAATGTTTATCACTTTAAAATCTTACGGTGGCTCATCAGTTGCAGCTGAATTCAACATCAGAACTTACCACAGCTCTCGCCCTGTGTGTCTTTATCCAGGTTGCTAACCAGAATGCCCTCTGAGGACCGACACCTGTCCTCGAGCTGTGGTTCTTACGTCAAAACCGAGCCCTCCAGTCCTTCCTCCTCGCTAGTAGACACCGGCAGCCACCACAGTCCCAGCGGCAACTCGGACGCCAGCGGCGGCTACATTAACGGCAGCAGCAGACACTCACACGCCCTCGACTCCCCCCCAATGTTCAACCCAGGCATGCTCGGAGGCGGCGCCGCCTGCCTACGCCGCTACGAGGAATGCTCCGGCGGCGTGGCGGACGACTCTTCAATCAAGTGCGAGTACATGCTCAATGCCATGCCCAAGAGGCTGTGCCTGGTGTGTGGTGACATTGCCTCAGGGTACCACTATGGGGTGGCCTCCTGTGAGGCCTGCAAAGCCTTTTTCAAAAGGACGATACAAGGTATTTCCCGCTTCTTCTTACAACTTCCTCTGGCTCACCTGAGCTAATCCCCAATGTCTGTATGCTCCCAGTTACACTTTATTCTGCAAAGACAGTGTTGCACCTTTTAATCCATGTGTTCTGCAACTTTTGTCACAATGCAAAGGTGCTGCTTTTCATGCCTATTCTAAATATTTTTTATTAGCCTCCCCACTGTGATTGCCAGAAAGCATATTGACCGGATGAGGAATCCATTGTCATGTGTTCCACACGTGCCTCGGTGCTGGTGTCCAGCTCTTAAAGGCCTAATACGAGGTAGTGATTACGAGAGCTACAGCAGGCATTAGGCCCAGACTGTAAATCTGCTCTGGGTTGTGATTTTTTTTGGTGCGTTTGCATGTGAATCGTACGTCTGGCATGGACTCTGCCATGTGTGGGAGCTCTTCCAGAATAATCACTTGGACAGAGATAATATGCTGCAAGCTGAGATGCAGAATTTAGATTTTTATCTGCAGGATTTGTGTCTGTAGACATGGAGTGAGACTGCAGGTTAGTGAGGCCTGGGCCACATTGAGGCAGGTAAAAGTGAAAACAAAAATCATCTCTGCTGCTCTCTCTGATTCCTTTTTGTGCATCACTGTCTGTTAGATCTTCCTGTTTCTGCTATTAGCCGTTGTGGTTTTAGAAATATAAAGTAGTGACTTCAGTGACAGTGATCATGCTTCCTATTAACCAGGTTGAACAGTTTTTCCTGGACTTGCTGCACAGATGCTCTTGATTAACTCGGTAATTTGTGATAAATGTCACTGATAACGCCTCCAATATGTGTGACCAGCTGTACTGACATTTAAAATCAGCAAAGTAAAGGAGGGAATTTGTCTTCTTATTAACACTGCTCCAAAGTGGACATTTATGATCGGCAGCAACATTTTCTAAAAGTCTCCTTCCTTTGTCCACTTGGAGGAGCATTTTTGAAAAGGTCTTTTTTTGGCTGTGGAAAATGAAGTTTAGATGCAAAACAGGCAAAAAATAAATAAAAATGTAAATGTTTACATATTAGTGTGGACATGGCTTGACTGTCTTTCTGGCTGATTTAAGATGCTGATTACTGGCTGAAGTCAGTGTGTTGAATGAATTCATTTCATTTTAGCTGATGCTGAAAATTTAAAAAACGGTCCCATTCAGAGGGGACAAATAAAATGCAAAGAATGTTTCTAACCTAATTTGGGAATTTCAGCTGCATCCTGAATACGAGTTCATGTTAAAGTATTAGTCATTTAAAGGTTGCATGTGTCCCAGTCTGACCAGCGACACAGTGGAGGACTGTAAATAGTGTTCATGTGCGGCTTTATGTTGTCCTGCGCCTTCCTCTTCTTCTTCTGTGTCGTCTTCCTCTCTATCTCCTTCATGGAGGACAGGCCCATAATGAACCTAATCTGTCCGTCATTCGTCCTGAGCTGCGGGAGTTTCAGTCAATAACAATCAGTGTTGGGTGACTGTAATTAAGAACCAGGCATTTCATTGGGAGAAAGGCGAAAGGAGGGTGGAAGGCGTGGATCTGTTCTTTGCCCCCGGGCCCCTCCAGCCTCCACCCAAGGGGAGGAGATGGGGGCCAATTAGAAGCTCAGGCACGTGTTATCAGGGGCAATAACAGAGGAAGGGGAGAGACGGACGCTGAGGAGTCCTCCAAATAAAAGGCAGAGGGACAAGGGACAGCGGACGTGGTCATTCTCTGAAAGGAGAAGCCACTTTAATGGAATGGTAATCAGGGAGGGGGGTCCCGGCCTCGGTAAAGGAGGAGGACAAGGAGAGGTCCAGCTTGAGTGGAGATGAGCGCGTGGATAATAGCATGGCATAACAATATATCAAAATTTAGAGGGAAAATAAGAGAGGTTAAGGAAGGATATTAGAGTGGTTGAAATGTCCTTTAAGAAATAAAGGTGGACACAAGACCTGATTAACTAAGAGGGTATGCCGACAGTGAGCTTTTAGAGGTAGGCAATTTAAGACTATTGTGGACCCCTAATGCACCCCCCCCTCCCCCCACATACACACATAATCATGAACACACACATAATCATGAACACACACACACACACACACACACACACACACGGGTTACTTCTGATCCATCAAGGTATACAATGTTACCTTTAATAATCTCAAAACCACTGGATGAATGTGACCTCTTCTAAACCGATGAAAATCCCCTGTGTTCTATCGTTTTTTAAATTATTACGCAATATGGTTATGACCGAAGAGAGAAAAGGTAAGCAAGAAAAAAAGTCAGCATGCATGCTAAAACCATCCCTTCAGACACCTGTATTTTTCTCTACAGTGAGCAGCAAATTGAGATTTTTATGCGACATCGCTGACAGGTGTGCAGGAGTGTTGCACAACAGTAAAATACAATGCATTGCATTGTGGGGGAAAAAAAAGCAGTGTCCATGCCGAGGACAGTGGATAAACTTCACACTCAGACACTAACATGGTGGACATTAAAGTGCATTATATAGTAAACAGACAGCCTTAATTCTGATGTCCCCACAATGTGCTCAGCTGCAAACAGCAGATCACACCAACCAACTCTATACATTATATACAATCCAATAATTGTTATAGTCCTTTTTGCAGTATTACTGGGACAAAGAACATTCATTTCTTAATGATGAAGTAATATACAAGACACCATATGATGCAGTGCATGTCCCATCAGTCAAACTGTGGCTGTGAAATGTTAATGCCTCTAAAACTATAAAAAAAGAAAGAAAATTAATACATGTTTTTTTTCCTACATCTGCCTTGCACTGTGGGGCATGCAGCAATAATTTTAGAATGAACACTTTTGCATAGTTCATTCACATTTTGTCATGTTTCCACAGCACATATTGAGCACCTGTTTAGATTCACTATGAAATTGGGACAAAGTGATTGAATGCTGTTAACAAACGGGATAATATGACCATCAGTATATAGTTCATGCTGCATACAGTTAGTTTGTAGCACAGAACTGGTACACAGCATGTGTCTCTACACATGAGCACTGCACTACGCTGTATTTTCCCGCTAACGCCTCTCAGTTTAAAAGACTTTACCCACCCCGAAACCAGCAGCAGCCTCTGCCAACATCCTGGCATGGTGCCCCGGGCCCCTCACTGTGCATGTGACCCTGCTGGCACCGTCGATGCCAAGGATCCTGACAAATGTTGGCACCTTCTCCTTGACCAACAGGGGATTGTTTGTGTGTGTGTGTGTGTGTGTGTGTGTGTGTGTGTGTGTGTGTGTGTGTGTGTGTGTGTGTGTGTGTGTGTGTGTGTGTGTGTGTGTGTGTGTGTGTGTGGTGGTGGGGTGTGAGTGGGGGGCAGCTCTGGCAGATCTGCAACAGACAACACCTGGTTTGCTGTTTTTAGGTACCATTAATACATCTCTGGACTTACAGCACATTGTTTAAACATCCAATCAAGGGATTTGGATACTTGGGAGAGAGGATTTCTCATTGGATTCTTGGGGTCACGTCAACTTCTGAAGTGACCGCGTAATGATCCGGAAAAAAAAACTGTTAACCAGAGCCTGGTCAGAAAACCAGGTAGTGTTTGCACGGCAGCAGATTCAATATTTCTGCATTTCTTGCTTTTTTTTTGGACCTGAGTGATTAAATTGCATAGGAAATATTTCCATAGTGAGCCTACAACCATCCAGACAGACTTGAATAATACATTGAGCTTATGCTACATGATACAGGAGCCTTAGATCTGCGAGTCTAACAGCAGTTCTTGGTCTTTGCTGGAGAACATTATGCAGAGCGCTGGGCTGTGCATCCATCTCTTAGCCCTTGTGTTGTTGAGGGAGGGCAGCTTTCCCATCATCCTCTAGGTGAAGAAGGATGGGCTGGAAGGGGTCGTGGTGAGCATTTGCAGAGAGGACGCTCTGCATTAATGAAGCTAATTTATCTGTGAATCAAAATGAGGGTGGGACTCCTGGGCAGGGAGGCGCTCTTTACATGTCCCATCAAAATGCCACTAAACCGTCCTCTCCTTCAGGAGTGTCATGCAGGGTCACCTTGGGACAGGTGTGTAAGTGTGTGTGTGTGTGTGTGTGTGTGTGTGTGTGTGTGTGTGTGTGTGTGTGTGTGTGTGTGTGTGTGTGTGTGTGTGTGTGTGTGTGTGTGCATACGCACGCACACATGTTGCGTCTTTCTGCCTTTCTGTTGTTTACCATTTCTGATTCGGTCTCCTTCTCTGTGCAATGATTCCAAAACTAATTCCTCCTAATTGCTGACGTGCACCTCTTGAGCTCACAGAATTAATAGAAACACATTTTTTTCAATCTTCCGTAGGAAATATTGAGTACAGCTGTCCGGCCACCAATGAATGTGAGATCACCAAGAGGAGACGCAAGTCGTGCCAGGCCTGCCGCTTCATGAAATGTCTTAAAGTTGGCATGTTGAAAGAAGGTGAGTATTTGTTTTATTATCTGCTCTTCTTTCTTTCTTTCTTTCTTTCTTTCTTTCTTTCTTTCTTTCTTTCTTTCTTTCTTTCTTTCTTTCTTTCTGTTTTCCTCATTACGTGTTCCAACTTCAGATATCTTTTAAGAGACATAGTTGAAAGAGTGAGTCGAATAACTGATTGATCATTGATCAACAGAAATGTGACATGGCAACTATTGAGGGCAAAATATATATTGTTTAGGTCAAATATCAAAGTAAAATGCCAAAATTATCTTCACCTCGAGCACCCTAAAAAGCTGGGAAGCACTTTTCACCATTTTTGTAAACCTCTATAGATAATTTTATTGGTATTTCTTGGTAAATTATTAGTTGTAGCCCTTTTGAGATTTTAAACAGGGCCTATTGGTCTTAACAATTCAAGAAAATAATGAATTAAATATCATCAGCATGAAAATATGTTGAAAATTTTGAAAATATTATCCCCATTTTTCTGATTTCTGCTTTTATTATCATTGAAATAACTCAACTTTAGACCAAAAGGCCAAATTATTAAACATTTTAAAAACTGTTAGATTCTGTGACTAAGTTTAGAGGAAGTGTGCTTTTTTTAAGCTCATGAAGAGTTAATTAATACAAAGTTTTAACCTAAAAGATAGCAAATAAAGGGCTTTTATTTATAGGGTCATACTGTATATTAGAAGGAAGAAAAAAGGGTTTAACTCTATCGTGAGTTCAGGAGTGAATATCAATGCTTTGAACTTCAGCCATCTCGTGCCAGCAAATCTAACAGTCTAACAGTCTTTCTCGGGGCGATAAGACTGGTCAGTAATCAGATATTAAAACCAGCTGTGGGGGGAGACACCCGTGACATCATCCACAAGCCTTACTTACCTCTCCTCACACCAGCGTTTAACTCAGACTCAGCGTGGAAAAAGCTGCTGAGTTGGATGTTCCGACCAAGAGTGACTGAGAAGTGTAACAGTACTCTTGAAAAGCACAGGCTGTTCCCCCAAGACTTCTCTCTCCCCCGGGCTCTGGGTGTCTCTCTCCCTCACCCTCGCTGTCTGTCTGTCTGTCTGTCTCCCTTCCCCTCTCTTTCCTGCCATATTGATCCACTAAATGCTTTCCGAACATCCCACCTCACTTCCTGCATGTGTTGTTTCTCCTGCAGTGAGACCTTTGGGAGTACAGAGGGAAAATATAGCCGATAGATTTTTCTTTCTCTTTTTTTGCCGAGGAAAGAGGGGTTTTTTTTGTTTGTTATTTTGCATTTGTGTGTTTCGCTAGAAGATCTGCAGAGAGTCTAGCTGTGAGTTACGCTTTTGTCGAGAGTATTATAATACCTACTGCTGAACTGGGACTTCACTGGAAACTAGACACCGGGCTCCCGTTTTGGTTGGACTTAAATGCAGCCAGAATTGAGAAATATCACCAGTTTTTCTGAAATTTCTGTCCGTGACACCAAATATATTAAAGGTAGCATATTGATACATTTTCCATAAATGTTCTCGAGCTTATTTTTAATAAGCAGACAGATTAGCAGTAATGTGTAAAACATTTAAAACAAAACAAACTGACTGAAACAGTTGTTCTGCAGGTGAAATTAATTTGATTTAAGATGGCACATAAAGTAACACGAGTGCCTTTCCTTTCACTGTCAGACCGGTGCACTATAAAATTACTGTTACATGTACATGACAACATTAATATGTAGAAGTCTGCACTCATATTTTAAGCGTAAAAAGTATTTTTTTGCATGAATGATGCACACTTTGTTATCGTGGCAGTGTAACTCTGAATCTCTGGTGGTGGTGGTGCCGAGTGTGAACAAGCAAAGTGTCTCGTGTCATTTGTTTGTTGAATTTCATGCTGTGTATTTCACCGGCTGACATTTTTTTTCCTCGAGTTTTAGATCAGTGGTTTTTGAATTATGAGGCGCAGAGGGAGATGCAGTAAGTGAGGTAAAGATACTGCGTGAGGTGAAAGGGACAGGTGAATGCTTGGTGTTCTGAGACCAGCAGGAAGGGGAGTTATTAGAGTTTGACCATTCATTTGACCCATTCGTCAGCAGTTGGAGCTGCAGCAGTGGCTGTGACACATCTGGTCGCTCACAGAGGTATTTAAGGTACTTTAGCGCCACAGTTACTGTCAAAAATCTGTCCTTCTTCTTGAAGTCATAGCTGAGTCAAATCTGAGACATTATACACATATTTTTAGAGTTGGAGAGACTTTCTCTCTCTGAGGATATCAGTTTTCAAGGTGTCCAATGTAGATACATGTCTATAAATTTGCTTAGAAAACATAGAAAAAGAGACCTTTGAACTCCAGAACTTGTCTAAGAGTCATCATGTTTTTAAGCCTTTTTCAGTGTAAAATTATTCCAGTGATAGTTGTTTGTACATCTAGGATACATTGCATGCAGGGACAGCCACAAGCTAATTTGGCATATTTTTAATTGTGCAAAACAAGCAAATATAGGCATTAAAAATATATAGATAGATATTTTTGACATTACTGAGGCTCAGAATATCCCATCAAGATTCATCAGGAGGTTGATGATGATGGAGGGTTTAGTGCACAAATAGCAGTCTCATAGTAGTAGTGCCTATGTTTAAGTACTTATTCAGTAGGACATTATTTGAGCCCTGATGGCTTTAACAAAGTTAGGACAAGCATGAGACTCCACTAAATACAACGTTGTATCCCAGTTTGGAGATGAATTACAGCAGGTTAAGTTCTGGAGCTCAGCCCACTGCAATCCTCACTGATTATATGATATATATCCAAACATAAAAAAGAGTATCTAAAGAATTTGTTTATAGGCTCCACTTAGAGACACAACAGTCATAAATTTCCTAAAATAAAAACACGGTCATAGAGTTTTGATGTGTTCTGCCAGAACCCAACACGTCTCATGATAGAAGCCAGCAGCGGTTAACTGCGATGGTAACACAAGATTGTATGTCAGGCTTTTGGTTCACTTCCACTGATACAGCGTCACTATGTACTGACGTAGCTGTGTTTGTTCATCTCAGAAAGAGGGGTCAGCCATTGTATTGCCATTACAACACTATTTATACATGTGCCCACTCTTGATGTCTTCATCCCGGCCCAAATATCTCACACCGAGGCTTTGACTCTGAGCCAGAAAAAAATAACTTTGCTTCAGAAATAAAGCTGAAACTATTAGCGCATGCTTAGGGGAAAAATGGCAGGGTATTGTCTGTGGCGGGCCGAGCTAAGCTGTTGAAGTGGACAGTCGGTGTGCGTGTGCGTGTGTGTGTGTGAGGGGGAATTTGACGCCGTAGCCTGCACCGCCTGCCGCTACTGAGATGCAGCATCACAGCCACCGCGACATGTGGCACAGTAGGTGATTCTCTGAAAGTAATGGCATTCAATTAAAAGGAAAAAGGACATTTAATCGTGGCATAGTGCCATGGCGTGGCCTCTTACAGACTTGGGGGGGCTTTGATCATGGAATCAGTGGGGGACGGCGGCTTGCCCTACTTCACATAATGAGATCACCGCATAACAAGTGGCCAAGGGCTGGTCATGGAAAAAGAATAATCACATAGTGTAATATGAATGCAGATGTCTTCTATTCCATGGCTACAAAAATGAACATTTTACAGTTATGTTCTTATGAATTCTTTTTACCATTGCTCCCATTACAAACTTCCCAAAATGATGTTTCTAGTTGCTACAGTGCGGCAGTATCACAAGAAATGCCTTGCAATGCAGACGATGTCGAGAGATCTGTGATCAGTCGTTCTAAAATTGTCTTAATATTTCCACGAGGACCCTCTAAGCTCCGCTCTAAGCATGCCATCCTGAATTATAAAGTGCCAGCTGCTACAGTTACAGACTAGCACCATTGGTGGGCAGGGGAAACCCCTCCTCCCTGTAACACCTGCCGCTAATCAGCTGACTTCACTTCTCAAGCCCGGCTTGGTGGCTTCAGGTGTGTTTGGGCTCCAGTGGAGGTCCAAATAACTCAACTGTTCTGAAGTAGCAGCTCGACACATTTTAGTAAGACACAGGGGAAGAAAATGTGTAAATTAAAAAAATAATGTGCAGTTTGTGAGTGTGAATCCCGTTCCCCCTCCGAGTTTGGATGTGAGCAAGCAGTTTTTGTGACCAGAAATAAATTTTATATCTTGTGTCTCAGATGAAAATCAAAGAGAAAGATATTGCAGATGACAGGCTTCTTTCCAGATCCGGCTTTACTGCTGTGCCACAGCAGAGCGCCTGGATGAGCTGGGTGGAAGGCGGCTGTTTGAGGAAACCAGCCTCGGTCAGTGACCCCTTAAATGTCCAGCTGAGGCTTATAAAAGGTCACAGGTCCAATGGAAAAACTCTCACGTAATTACAACTCGCGGAAGGTATGGTGTCAGTCACTACTGCCAGGAGTCAGTGCCTCCAGCTAATAGCAGCGCTAATATCCCCATAGCATTACTGTACGGTGTTAAATGATGCAAGAATCTTTCTGGACTGAAGCGGCATGTTTCAGCTTTGTGACTTAAGTTGCACTTGTCATTTTCTGTTTAAGACGGAAGATTTATTTTGAGATTTGTCTTTTAAGTGCTGCGCGAAAATCTGCGTAGATCTTTGATCGAGTAATCACGTCATCATGTTAGCAAATTAGCATGTTTGAAAAGCACGTCCCGCACGGCCTCATTTTTAGCCATTTCACCAAAAGGCACTTCGGCCCGTGGTCTTCTGAAGTCGAGGCTTGCTGGTTTTAGCGTTAGCTCCGTGTTTCTTGTGGCGTATTCTTTGCTTGTGGGGATTTTCTGACACTGCTGTAATGTGGTGGATGAATACAAGCTGCCAGACTATTTTGGCAACCTACACCGCTGTCTCGCCCTCGCCCGACCACAGATAGGGATCAGCAGTCTTTCCTGAGCAAACGTGGCTACCGGGGTAACGTTACAGCCTTATTTTCCTCCGGCCACATACACAAAAGATTAGTAAAGCCATATCCAATATCACAGACTGTCAGGTCCCTTTCCACTCAATAGGCTCAGATCAGAAACCAATCCATACACTAAGATTACATCATCAAAATAAAGATACAGCAAAAGTCCATACTGTGTGGGTGCCGTTTAAGTCTTAGGCGATGCATTTGAACAGCATACGAAGCCAGATCCAGTTTTGCCTGTATTGCTCTACATCTGTGCCTAAACTGTAAGACTGGCTGCCGCCTGACTCAGTGTGTCTTGATTTCCACTTGTAGCGCAAGCCTGTCTGTGTAACAGCACATGTATGGGGCCTTGTTTGCTTTTAGGGTGTCAGATATAGCTGGCAGACTGCAGCTGAGAGTCAGCGCCCACCCAGAGGCTCTGCACTGGCCTGTCCTCACTGTCTGGCAGGTGATACATCAGACACGGAGGCTAACACGTGTTCCTCTGAAGAAGGGGATTTAGCGAAGGGCTGACCTCTTTACAACCCTCCGATATGCACACTGGATTCACAACGCACACATTCATGTACGCACATGCCAAGTGTGTATCGGCCCTGAAAAGTGACATGGAATCGGACCTTGAGGTACATGTTCCCTGCTGGCACCTCTCTCTTTGTCGCCGTCTTGCTCACCCACTGCTCAAAAGTCTGTATGATGGCCGCAATCGGAACGGCTGCTGTGCCAATGCACTGGGGATCCTGAATCGACCCGGCCATCTCGAGCCGTGCAGATGTTTTCGATTACAGGCACATTTGTGGTCAGTGTGGCTCAGTAATTCACAGTAATACCCCTTGTGGACACGCCAGCTCAGATTTATGAAAAGTGTAAAACATGATAAAGAGAGCGATGCCAGTGTTATGGGAGAACAACTCCAGTTTTGTCTCGTCAGCCCACCGGGGTTAGAGCAGGTGGGACGCCATCCTGATGCCCCCCCCTTCCTCCCGTTGTCCCGTACCCATTTTCTTCTAGCCTCCTTCTCTCCCTGCAGCCCACCCAGACACTGTACAATCAAACAAAAGCTGCCCGGTGCCTTCAGCTCTTCGCAGGCTTGCAGACGCAGCCTTCAGAAGTAGCTCTGGAAGGGCAAGGTCCCTGCGCCTTGTAAAGGGTGAGCGACTGTGTAGGAGGGGGCGCACGCTGCATCCCTCTGATTTTTCCCAGCTAAAATAGGGAGCTCCTAATCTCCCTCTGGCAGCGTTAGCCAGCCAGTCAATTCTGACACATTCTCTAGAAAGAAGCGCCTCTGACAGGTGAGGGCCTGAAAATAGTTGCATGAGATACATGCGCACACATGCACATGTTCATATAGTGGCACACAAGCTTGACACACTGAATGAACCACACACACATTTATATGATGAAATCTGTTGCCTACAGAGCTTCTTCTGCATAGACTGAATAAACCTCATAGTATGTACTTTGGGATACTTTTTTGTTTTATTATTTTATTCTAAAGCAGCTTGGTTGTGGCAAAAATCCTAATCACGATTATTTTGGTCAATATTGAGATCACAGTTAAAATGATGACTGACTGGAAACATCATGCATTTCTCGAACTTTTCCCTTGAACTTTAAATATGGTTCTACTGAAAATCCCTGCAAAATCTTACAATAATCTTAATAGTAATTATTACAATTATATATGATATAATAAATCTTCTGACTAATTTAATATACGATGTGTATTGTAATGTATTTTTTAATCTGGTGTACACAATCTGAGAAAGGATTTCTGAAAAGCGACTCTCTCAACCTTTTTGGCCGCTCCAAGCATTGGTACCTTAACAGCACAGATAGACACACATCAAAATCAGCAGCTGGCTTCAGAGTTTTCGCAAATGACGGCTCACTTGATCGCAGCGAGCTAAATAAAACGCCTCAGGCTCTCTGAGAGTGACTCTGGGCTTTTTTTGAGTGCGACACAAAAACATTTTATCTTGATTTTCTTGTTTTCATCATCGATGGAAGCCAAAATTGTAATTAAAAATGAAATTCCATTAATCTACAAGCTCTATTTCATTCTTAGCTTAATTTTATTCTGGACGTTTTTTGTTTTTGATGCATTTTTTAATAAATACCCTTTAGTCCACTTCATGACTGTTTGACTTTCTAATTTCATTTATAGCATTATGTTGTCTGCACTTTCTCTGGGAGTTGGAGGGTTTTAACAATAGTGAGGACTTCATGTTATAATCTAAACAAAAACTAACACAATGTGGATATTTTCTAGGATGATTCCAGCATCTTTAAAATCAGTATTTGTTATTTGTTCCCCTTTTAGGCCAACCAAAAGAAAAATAAATAAAGGATTCATTATTTCCCAAGCAGCATTTTGTTCCCGGCAGCATGGAGAAGACATATTTAGATTATGTTTAGATCATAAACTGAAAATGTAATTACAGTTAACAGAATAAATAAAATATGACAAATGCAAGTAATTACAACATTGGTGTTTGTGTTGGTTGGACTTCATTATTATATAAATTCCCAGCTGTGAACCTGCCTGTTAGATTTTTCAATTGTGATGATTTTTATGTGGACATAAAAGGAGAATTGGCAACTACTTAGTTGAAGTGAGTAGGGATCCAAATGCAGAATAAATAATAAATGCATGAGAGAATGAAATAAATTCACATGGCGCGTACGCACAGCCGCCGCCGCCGCCGCATAAAGGAAACCACCGCCGCTTCAATCAGGAATGTGCTTTAAGGTTGCACAAGTCAATAAAGATATTGAATGTGAAAGGGAAGCCGGGGTCAGGTGGCCGTAAAGATTGCTCCTATGCAAACATGCCTCATCGTCTTTCCACACACGTGCGCACGCACACACACACACGCACACACAGAGCAAGGATGAACTGTCAGCCAGTATCTTTGTGTGTCAGGCTGCTAAGTTATGAACACACTGTCCTGTACTGTATGATCTTACCGGGCTCATAACATTCATCACACACATTTCTACCACCTCCCATTCCCCGCGCTCTTTTACCCCATAACCTCACCCCTGTCGTCCATATTTTGGCTGCCACACTTTATGAAGGGCTAGCAACTGTAAAAAATGGATCTGGATGCTTTTAAGATGATCTGTGCGCCCGCCTGGCCCCCCATGTCACAGCGTCTCTCGCTCCAGAGCTGAAGCTGAACCCGATTGTCTCGAAGCGCTGAGGCCGCTGTGGTTTTGGGCCCGAGGTGTGGAATGCGGTGCTGACGATGACACGAACCGCCCCCCGTCCCCCCGGCCCTACAAGGGGCCTCATCCAGCTGTCTTGTTGTGGTCAGATTCTCAGTACTGTGCCGTATCACATGGGGAAGAGATAATCCCGCGCTGGTCGGATCAGGCGCTGGCTGGGACAGGCAGGGCTGTCAGGGAGGAGATGTACACCCGATGCTGAAAGGGTGAGAAAAAGAGACAGAGAGAAGGAGGAGTAAGGGGAAGAAAAACAGATCGTGCAGAAAGCTGAAACATCCAGCCAAAAAACAGCAGCTTGTTCTGTCGTACTCCCTCTCATTCTCCAACAGTATCCAACCCTTTTTCGCCCTCTCTGTCGCTCTCTCTGCCCTCCTGCTTTGGGTCGCTGCCGTTTGCAGTGCCGCTAAGCTGTAAACTGAAACTGGTTAGCGCTGAGCTCTTAATTCTTGTCAGCGTCTATTAATTATGGGCCAGTTGGATGTTCCAGTTCAAACAGCCCCCGCGGATCTTGGAATTCTGACTCCGGCTGTTTGGTCACTTGTCGCTTGTTGCAGCCACATGACCCTGCAGCCTGCAGCAGGGAAAACTGTGTGTGTGTGTGTGTGTGCGCGTGAGTGTGCATGTTCGGATGGTGGCAGATGTCAGGGACAAAGGCAGCAACATTTCACTGCCACTTAGTCTGACAAGTCTATGAATTTAGTGTATACACCTGCTTAATATGTTTTTGCAATGCACAAGCTTGTTGTTTTGAAAGCCCTTACTAACTGCATATCCCTTTATTAGGCCTATGTGTGTCATTAGATAGAGGAGATATTGAATTGATTTAATATCTGGAGTACATGTGCACAGTTTCCTTAAGCACAATTTATAATTTCAAATCTCCCTTAACCAAGAGTAATGGTAAGAACAACTACCATAGCTCTATCTGTCGCAAACCCAGTTCCTACCTGACTAACTGACTAATTAAAACTGCATCCACATGTGTTCAAAGAACAAGAAGTCTATTTGCAAGCCTTATTGATTACTTTAAGGCGTACAAATGGAAAGCTGTGTTCGGAGAGGGGCTCTCGATTTAGCTTCAATCTGCCAGGCATAAAATGATCTCACTGTGTTTGCTGGGAAGAATGAGCTCCCTCTGGGCACGGTGGGTAATTAGGTTAGTGGATAGTCGGTGTCAGGAAATTGAAAGACCATCCTAATCGGATTCTTTTGTTTCCAGGGGAATCAAAGGAATTTATATGAGTCACTGGGAAATCTCACACGACTCAATTCCACTTGACCATGTAAAATCTGTTTGCTCTCCCTCAATGCTCAAACAACTTTTAATACAGGAGTGGAAATCCAGCACATGAGGTGCATCTGATGCAGCCCGTGTCCTCTGAGACGGCTTTCAAGATAATCCCAGATATGTCTGTTTGTATACTAACTAGATACTTACACTCTTCCATCTATAGCACGGCTGTATTGAGTCCCTCTTTTAGTCAGACTGTCAAAAACAAAGGAAAGAAACTGAGAAGTCCCAGTTATGATATAACCATGGACAATTACTAATACTGGAATAAGTTACTACATTATTTCCAATGACTTTAATTTGCTTGGTATGCTGGTTTTTTTACCAGAAAAAATAAAATTGGGGGGCTAAACAGAAGAAAAAAATCCTCTGCTTTGGTTGTATTGGATGTGTCATGATGAAGTAAAGATAAAAACACTGAAATCCTTGAGAGGGGTTTATGACTCAGCAAAATACATTGAAAGAGGCCATTATCATTAGCAGAACTTGTAGCTACAGTTTTAGATATAATAGCATAAAACTCTGATGATGCCAGGTTTAGTTGTTTTAGCCAGGAAACAGAGCATGCAGTGACGTCGGGGCTCTTTGCCCAGATTAGTTCCATTTGATTCTCTTTTTCAAAGTGCCTTTGCTTTGCTGCCATTGAAACATTGCGATGATACTTTCTGCAGGTGTACGTCTGGACCGGGTGAGAGGGGGGAGACAGAAGTACAAACGGAGGCTGGACTCAGAGAACAGCGCCTACCTCGGCCTCACCATCCCCCCTCCAGCCAAAAAGCCATGTGAGTCCCACAGTTTGGTTTTGTTTGTTTTTTTCTATCTCACTCAGCTGATTTACTGAATTACTGAAAGGTTTCCATTTTGCTTTTATATCAAAGCAGCAATTTTACAGTTTTATAGAAATGTTGGGACTTGGAATCCTGCAGTTTGAAGCCTTTCCATTTTTATTATCTCACTGAGGAATATTTGCACAACTGCATTTTGTAGATATGTAGAAGAATTTTCTAAAATCTATGTTCAGTTACGCTATAATCAGATTCATCGTTGGGCCAGCCTGCCAGCTTTTTTAGACTTTGCACCATTTGTGATGACACTTGTCAGCTATATTATTGATTGATTTACCGGTTGGATTTTTCTGTGTCCCCGTATAATCCAGCCTGGTTCTGGTCATTCCCTTTGAAATGAAATGTCTTTATGCTGTCACTTAAAATTGTCTCACAACACATCTCTCTCTCCATCTCCGCATCCGCCCTTCCCTCCTTGCAGTGACAAAGACTGTTTCCCATCTGTTGGTGGTGGAGCCAGAGAAGATCTATGCCATGCCCGACCCCACCATGCCCGACGGAGACATCAAGGCCCTGACCACGCTGTGCGACTTGGCCGACCGCGAGCTGGTGGTCATCATCGGCTGGGCTAAACATATCCCAGGTAGAGAGGCATGGCTGCTAATTAATGACTGTGTTGTCTGGGGTACCATTTTTGAAATGTGTTTGACTTTTCAACAATTTCAACGTATTTAATGATTTTTTACTTCAATTGATAAATAACTGCATGACTGAAGAAATAGAAGGATTACCTGACCTGAGACTCATGAAAGGCAGATTCACAGGTCTTGATGCTGTTGGTAAATCCGGGAAGTATATCCACATTTGTATTTTAATTTGCTGAAACGAATACAGCGTGAGATTAGTGAAGTAGCTCACTGACTGTTACACACACATAAACACATAAACACCCCCCCCCCCCACACACACACACACACACACACACATTCATGCACACACACAGGGTAATTAACATCTGCTACTCATCTGCACCTAAGGGAAAAGCTAGTCCCATATTCTAAAATCTAATCAATAAAGAGCAGCTGAAACCTTTGATTTGACTGGGTAGGGTGGGAGAGTCTGGGGGAGGGGGGGGGGGATCCGCCCCTATGTCAATGTATTCCATTTCAATCCCAGACTTAAAGAAAGCAATCCTCTTACTTACTTAAGGAGACTACACAGGGCCTATTGTAAAATTGATTTATTTAGGGAAATACTGATGGATTTTGCCGCTCCCTGTTGACGAATCCTTAAATAAGACTTGTTATGCAAATGTTCTAAGATTTTCTTTTTGTTTTTATCTCTATCAGTTGAAACAGACAGTATGTTAGGGCGCACAGGTTGGACTCACAACAGAAACGCATGGTTTCCAATTCAGCTCATTTTTTTGAATGTGACGTAGCGCTGCAAAAATCAATTAACTGCCAGTTATTTTCTCAATTAATCAATCCAGTTTGTCAGAGCACAATCTGGCATCTTTAAAATGCCTCGTTTTGTCCCACGAGCTGCACAAAACCCCCAAATTTCACATTCGCTGTGATATGAAACAAAGAAAAGCAGCAAATCCTCACGTCTGAGGATGTGTGCTCTGTGTTTTTGCTTAAACAAAACTACTGAAATGAATCAAAATAATACAATCAACTATAATGCAGCGTCATGCAGTGAATTTGTTTCTCTTCTCACATCTAGACAACTAAACACAGCAACTGGAGGGTTTTTCCTACCTGTGGATTTATTCACTCACTTCACTAGCTCTGTCCAGGGTTCGCTCTTATCACTGATTTGTCATCAGATTTCTGTTTGACTCCTTAATTGATTCAGTTTGGGATGGTTGGAGGTGTGTTGATCCCAGACCTGCTCTGGGAACCTCAGAGGATTTACTTCCCAAAGACACAGGGGAGGAGTGTCATTCGGAGATTGGGCTTTGCAGGGATGCTGGGGTACGAAGCGAGGCTGCTGAACTGGGAAGATGCTTTAACAGAGACAAAGAGCATCATTGACCTGATGTTTTTTGGACACAGTACCTGAAATCAAATTCCTCAATTTAATCATAGCTGCAGGGGTGCAGAAATTAATGCAAGAAATTTACATATCGCCATATTTTTGGACCTCAATTTCTGTTCCATTTTCTATGTATAACTATTGATCTTTATACTATGAAGATCTAAATCCAGGCCTGACAGAGTTATTAAAGGGGCATGTGACACTCTGGGGACACTTTACCCGGGGCCACCGGGTCAGGATGTCACCAAGTAACGATTAAGACAAAAGGGGTCCCTACAGTTTAACAGTCCACTCCCACCATTACACTCATAGCCCACTGAGCAAATGGCCTTAACGATGAGGTAATAAGAGTCATTACTGCAGATCGCTCCATTAATGTAAAAGTCCTTCAACATCCAGATGTGGAGACCTGAGAGGAAACATGTGAGGTTGAATAGGCTTAAATATTTATGGCGAATTGTTGCACAAGTTTGCTTTTTCTCTAAATATAAAATCAAAGAAATTGGAAAATTTTGCTTCCCTGAACAAAACTGCTGGAGACATGTTTGAGTGCGTGGCTGCAACTCTTCAAACGGCAGCAGCTGATTGGATGTTACACACACACTGCCGTGAAAATGGAAACAGAAGTGCAGCACGGTTGTCAGGGGGTCGGAGGTGGCCGCTCATTTGTGCAGCTGTTAATAGACGCGCACCATCTCAGACATGTAAGTGCTCACAACATGTGTAGATTTATATTCCAGGCAGCAGCATTCAGCAGCCTCTGGTATTTAATGTTCACTCAGTTCAGCGCTTTCTTCCTCTTTCCTCTCTTTTTCTCACACACTCACACAGACTCTCTCTACCATCATATCTTTCACACACACTCCCTGGCTTCCTTGTTCTCTTGTTCCCCTGGCTCTCCCCCCACCTCCTACTCCTCCTGCTCATATAGGGCCCTCTAGTCTCATTATTACCTCTGTCTTTTTATTAGGCCCATTAGGGCTCTTAGGAGGCCTGTAATGATACTAAATGAATAGAGAGTGAACTGCTGTCTGTTTTAGACCTAGCTCTCAATGACAGCTTCAAGCTTCACTGCCAGCCACTCAGTCTCTTCATTGTGCTGAACAGGGTTTCAATTACTTATCTGATCTGTACCTGTACTGTACTGTTGCATTGCCAGATGGCTTTCCTTTTCTGCAAACAATCACGAACAGCCCATGTTATGTTGAGGATTAAGTACCTTATAGAAACAGACACGTGGTATAATGTTGGCATGTCGGATGACTGGTAACATCACGGGGTGTTTACATGGATTTACAGTCCTACTGTAGTAAGTAGAGTTTAATGTTAAATTCACTGTCCCTCAACCCACAAAGAGAGGATGTTTTTGGTATCCTACATAGCCTAAGACAGTGATTTCTTTATAATCATCTATAAAGGGTATAAAACGAAGGCATTACAACCTCTCTGTCTGTTACACAGTTTGCCTGCCAGCCTATAAACTTTAAACTCTTTTCCTTAATTTTGCCTTTACTGCTTTGTGCCTTTGCAGGCCAGAGTAGCTAATAATTCATTTTCTTATGGCACAGTAGAAACCTGTGGTGTCCCTCGTCTCTGTTCATGCTTTCTGTCATCACCAGGGGAGAAAACTGCAGACAAAGACGTAGACGTTCCCCAGTTTGCTCGATATTGTGTCATGTTTGGTCAAACGGCAGTAAATCAGTAGGGTGACATATTGATATTTCATCAGGGGGAATCACCCTCCACAGCGACACTTAACTCAGCCACCTCAGGGCGACGCACCTGAAGCTCCGGGGCGACCCCCGGGGAGCCAGGAAGTCACTCTGTCGCTTCAGTAAATTGAGTGGAAAGAAAAAAAACAGCGGCGAGGGAAAAGGAAAGGGTGGTGAACAAAAGGAGGAGGCACATGAAGAGGGTGACTGTTCTGCAAACTGTGTAGAGAAAAGGAGCACCTGACAAAAGAAATGGTGCCCCAAGCAAAAAAGGTGGTATGAAACCAGTTTATTGACAGTATGAGAGGTCTGAAGACTCGCAATAAGCATTATTTCATGTCTTAATTATGCTCCTTTGCAAGTTTTGTCTAACTCTTCTGGCTTTTCCCAGACATGTTGCATGTTATGTAGTCACTGATCATCTCCCGTTATTCTAAATACAAAAATGAAGACGTTCAAAAAGAGTTTTTTTTAGGAGATGGAGGCTAAATTTCTGAGTTCCTAATGCAGCCTACAGTATCTACATTCAGTGACTCCCCAGTCCCTCCATCCCCCCACCAAACGTGTACCGGATGTCCTCCATCAGCTGTCTGTTTGTCAGATCTGAGGCTTGGATCGATCCCCCTTTCGCATTTGGTGCACTGATTACAATCTACTAATCAATGACACCCCCAGCTCTCTTTTCTCCCTCCCTCATTCTCTCTCTCTCTCTCTCTGCCGTCGTTTCTCTATTTGCTTGATAAGAACCATCGGGAGGACCTCTTTTAAGTCTACCTGCCCCGTTCCCCGTCCATACAAGCTCAGATTTAAGTAAGCAGAGTGGTGGGTTCAAGGCCCTGGTCAATACCCCCAATCACCTTCCTATTCACTATAGAGTGGTGAAAGGTATTGTGGTGCGGTGCTTGAGGTCCTTTCAGACGTCCATCTGTTTGATGTGGTGTGTGTGTGAATGTTACAGAATTGATGGGACGACCTCCAGATCTTGGATGAATTGTTAACCGGAGTTTCCGAAGGTTCAACGCAAGAGACAAAAGAATCAGGAAGGTGCTTATCAGCTGAAATATGTTTGGTTTGAGGACTGAGTCTTGTTTTATTCGAGAAGAGTTTTGCGGCTCATTTAAGTTTGATGGATAACTTCATATCATGACAGACGGCGACACAAATCAGAAATAACGATCGAGTGACTGAGGCTACGTTCATTCATTTGGCCGGTTTTTAAATCCAGATTTATTTTGTTATGAAGAAGAATTCTTGTTGCACTCTTTCTTCTTCACCATGACGAGAACAAGAGATGGTTAGGTTTTATGAGTGGATTTGTCCTCACTAATCGGTGTCTCATGTGCTTATGTACGGGGCTGCAGAGGGACTGAGTGTCGACGGTTGGTGGTTGAAGCAGCCCTGGCTCACGTTTCAAAGGCCTCTACACTTGACTGATTTATATTCTTCCCTTAAGCCACCACATACAGTAATCGGCCTCTGTTCCATGTCGGACTTCTCCGCGGATTATGCAGCGTTATATGACAGTACACAGCCCATAAAACATGGAAGACTTGAGATGGCCAATTACAGTGCAGTGAGGTTAATGGGCTGGTCTCATGATTTGTCATGTGGATACAAAGTGTGAGTGACCAGCAGTATGTTGAAAGAAAATCCCCCAAAATAACACGCCCTTTGTAATTCTGCAGGTTTTTCCACTCTCTCGCTGGCAGACCAGATGAGTCTGCTGCAGAGTGCCTGGATGGAGATCCTGGTGCTGAGCATTGTGTTTCGCTCGCTGCCCTGCGAGGACGAGATTGTGTACGCAGAGGACTACGTGGTGGACGAGGAGCAGGCGAGGATCTCGGGCCTGCTGGACCTGCACGTCGCCATCCTGCCGCTGGTCCGACGCTACAAGAAGCTGCGCATGGAGAAGGAGGAGTTCGTCACGCTCAAAGCCATCGCCCTCGCCAACTCAGGTACCTTCTCAGTCCCACTGTTAGTATGAAGTCAAGCGATGCAGCCAAACAGTGTTCAACAACAGAACTTAATTTTAAACTCTAGTGGAGAAACCAGAGTTTATTCCAACTATTTTAGGCTGAATTTTGGGGCTATCAAGAATGCTTTAATTTGATAGTGTCTTGAATTTCACTCTGTGTAAACATTATATAACTAACACAATATATCCATAACCTGGAGCTGTCACAGACACCAACGAGGAGCAAGGTTTGAGGTCGTGAACACCTGAAGACACACTGACGGGACATGCAGTTGCTAAGCTAGCTAGCTAGCTAACTAACGAATCTTAGCTTGGCGGCACTAAGAGACGGATGAATGTTATGATATTATTGGTTAAAACTGATGTAAAAATACAAACAAGTGCATCTTTTTACATTTGATTTTTAACGTAGCATTTTAATTTAGGTTTTTATTTATTCATAGCATATACAGTATTTTTAAATAGGTGCACAATGTGAAAGGGAATATGATCTGAGAGGGTTAAAAGACTTTTTTCATTTCATAAACCTTCTTACAGTGAAAATTAAATGAATATAATAAAAAATATGTCTATATGTCGATTACAATTGTTTTAAGCACTTTACGTAACAAAATTATGTTAAATGTATCAACAAGAACTTGTATTTTTATGGTAAATTTCAGTGATTTGGTCAAATCACTCCACAAATGCAAAGGTGCCACAAACATCTCTATGTTACATCTCAAAGAAATCGAGATAGTTGGCATTTAATTAAAGCAAACAAAAAAATGTGAAGTGATTGTCTATATCTGCTGAGCCGATCACTTCCACAATAAAGGATACCTGATAAGAGGGGACAAAAAGGTCAGAGGCATGGTTGTTTAATTTGAACACTCCTTAGGTGTGAGCGTGTGTGCACTTCTATATTTTAATTTGTGTGCACACGTGTGTGTGTGTGTGTGTGTGTGTGTGTGTGTGTGTGTGTGTGTGTGTGTGTGTGAGAGAGAG
Organism: Chaetodon trifascialis; assembly: GCF_039877785.1. Classification (NCBI taxonomy): domain Eukaryota; kingdom Metazoa; phylum Chordata; class Actinopteri; order Chaetodontiformes; family Chaetodontidae; genus Chaetodon; species Chaetodon trifascialis. The sequence goes on along the minus strand of NC_092074.1, from coordinate 10,944,186 downwards.
AGACTGTCACATTGCGCTCTCATTCTCTCCATCTCCATAACAGTAGCTGCCAGCGCGCCACAGCCGAGGGAGATATATTTAGCATTTCATTAGGAAAACAGGGGCTGTCAATAAAATGTGTTAAGTGGAGTGGAATGAGCGTTGGGGAGCGACGGGCCTCGTTTGTTCCAATGTGAAGATGCTGCGCCCGTATCGACAGTTTGCTTTTCATGAGGCCAGGCCTGTCCCCCACTAATCAATGCCTGTTAGGAGTCTTTTCTCCTGCCTGACTGAAAAATGAAAAATGCTGAGCCCAGAGGTTTAGTCTTCTGATGACAAACTCTCCATGGGAGAGTGGAGGGAGAGACGGGAGGATGAATTGGAGGGGTGATGGAAAGACAGGGATGCATAAGGTAAGGGAGAAGTGTGAGAGAGGAAGACGGGTTGAGAGGGAGGATCAGGGAGGGCGAGAGGGCAGCTTCGGCTCGTTTGAACACAGTCTCGGAGAGCTTCGGGCTCCAGGGGTCCTGTGGGTGTGACAGCTGTGGAAATTCATGGCCATTGATTTTGTAATTAGCGGAGTATCGACGGGATTGACGCCAGGCTGCTGACGGATTACATGGAAATTGTTTCTTCAAAGTTAGTTTTGCATTCCACCCCTAACCTCCTCCAACACACACACACACACGCGTGCACACGTATGAAAACGCTCACTGTGCATTTACACACACTGACACACATTTGAAAACATTCTTTCTTTCCCTCTCCCCCTCCTCTCTCTGCCTCACACACACATACACACACACACACACACACACACACACACACACACACACACACACACACACTCACACGCATGCTCACGCAGCCAAACGAGGATCAGATCAGTATTAACATGAAGGTTTCAAATGAAGAGTGCTGGAACACATGTGCGGTCCACATAGCCTAGTTAATTTCCCAAGATAGAAACGCAATTTACACAGAAGGCGACTGGTAAAAGAGACTTAATCAGTCAGTTAGGAACATAATTAGCCTTGTACTTTCCTTTTTTCTGCCTCATTTACATGTTTGTACACGGTCTTACTTCACTCCACAACTTTCGCGACACATAGCGGAGCCGATCTAATTCACTCACGTGCTTCAATCAGCAGCCATGTTTGCTTTAGCTTTAGTAATACAGCGTGTTTAGGATGAGGCGAGCCCATCGTCGTCCATTAGATGAATGGCTTCGATTCAATTAGAATGCTGAATTGAATCTACATTTCGTTGTGCACAATTTTGCCTATCGGTTAATGAATTGCGGATGTGATGCTTCCACAGATGAGACCTGACACTGTAAGTCTGTGCAGTGAAATTGGCCTAAAGCTGCTTGTCCATTAAAACACTCTTTGTCAGCGTGTCCTTCGAAGGACAAGCCTGTGTTTTTTTTTTCTGACTTGTAGACTTACACATAGCGAGCAGTTTTTAATAAGTCTCAACTGGTTTTATTTTAGAGCCTATACATAAGGGGGCCAACTGCTCTTTCTTATGGAAATGAAGGCCATCTGCCGCCATCATTCAGCTGAACGATATCCTAGTAATGCAGCCATCTGAATTCATTAGCAGGGGGGATGTATGTGGTCGCATGATACCAAAAGAAATGAATCTTTTTCCTGTCCCACCATATATTTATATAGACCTACAGTACATCTCTGCCTCCCTGGAGTCCTGGCCACGTGTAGGCATTTATTTAAAGAACGTCATTAACCACTAACAAGAGAAAACCTCTCTCCAAAATTGCATGTTTGCAAAGGCTGGCTGCAGAATTCAAAGCTGCAGAGCAGCGAGTTGTTGTTGCAGCTGCAGATTTGTCACGCTGCAGATCAATAGAAAATGTTTGCATTTCATTTCATTCTTTTAAATATGAATAATCTTTTTCTCTTCTCTTCCATCCGTCCCCACCACCCTTCTCGCTCCAGACTCCATGCATATAGAGAATATCGAGGCCGTCCAAAGGCTCCAGGATTCTCTCCACGAGGCTCTGCAGGACTTTGAGGGCTCTCAGCATCCAGAGGACCCTCGGCGGGCAGGGAAGCTGCTAATGACCCTGCCTCTGCTCCGTCAGACCGCCACCAAGGCTGTTCAGCACTTCTACAGCATCAAAATGCAGGGCAAAGTCCCCATGCACAAACTATTCCTCGAGATGCTGGAGGCCAAGGCTTGACACTTGGGCCAGATGTTTGACAGACAGCTGCATCACCCAATGGGAGGCGAGGGACAGCCCATTAAAAAAAACAACGGTGGTATGCCGATTGACAGTGAAAGGATGAAGCTTGGACAACCGAGTCATTTTAACACTTTTAAATGGTAATAAACATAAAAGAAAAAGGGACTTGAGATGGTTTTAAAAAGGGTGAATATCAACCTGATTGACATGGGATCATGATGATGTATATAAAGATGTTGTGTACAGAAATCAGGCGACTGAGGTCTTGTCATAACCAGAGACCCGTTGCTGTATATCACCTGAAGCTTCTGTGAATTTGTTTCTTATCTTATTTTCATCTCAAATTGGAAGTGTGTTAATATAAATGTCCTGAAGAACTGTACGGCTGCGCGGCCACATTATGTGTTTTTGTTCTTCCTTTCATATTTTCTAATCTCAGTTGTTAAAGCAATAGTCTCTAACTGGTCTACATATAATATGTGTACTGTATATTGTGTGAAATTGCACTGGGTGGGGGGGGGGGGGGTTGTTAGACATATTCTTATATTCGTCATCAAAGGAAGTGCTAACCCCGCCACGGGTATGTAAGATTCTCGATTTCCTCGTAATATATTTACCTCCTAGTAGCTTCATCGACTCAGCGGTTTTAGTCAACTCGGTGCTTACAGAAGGACAATGGCTGGCCAGTGATCACAGTTCACAAAGAGTTTGCACTAAGCATCTATGAATAACGCGGCAATAATGGGTATTGTGCTAGCGAGCTCCGTCTGGTAGCGTCTGAGTCTCAGTCCGTGGGTTTTGCTTATAGTGACTAACTCCCCTCCTCTCTGTCTTCAGTGTCAGACACAAATATTGGCAACTAAGCATACTGTGAAAATACACATGATAAGCTATATTCAGTGCTGAGAATTCTTAACCTTAACTGTATGGCTTGTTTAAAAAAAGTTTTTTTTGATTTGAATACAGGTAAAGGACACAATAACAGCAACATCTATGCAATTCAATGCAATCAAATCTGCTCTATAATGCAACCTGATAGTCATGCAATAAATACTACCTTTGTGACATTTCTAATGTTCAGTATGTGCTGATTCAACTTCGCTTGTCATGGTGCTGCATTAGATTGCATTACATTGTATAGGTGTTGCTTTTTCTTGTGTTTAACCCCATTTTGTTTAGGTTGTGTTCTCAAACAAGTGTCACTATATTGGGAGCATTAGTTCCTTTTGTTTTCGCTCATGTCATACCAAAGTCTGAACACTAGCCTCACGCATCTAAACTTTAAACATTAAACACACACAAACACAAAACAGTATTTTGTTCCCGATGTGGACTACAGGTTCAAGACTTAAAACATTTAACATTCTGATTCCCAAAGAACTCAACAAGTGAGACAATAAAACGCCACAAAGGCTTCATGTCTGCCTCAATGGCGATGACAATACTGGGTGTAATTTCTCCCCCTTTTATTGCCACATTTGAAACAACTTTTCCAAACTATATCAGCAAGTCCAGATCTGTGCTGTACCTAATAAAGTAGCAACTGAGTGCACATAAACAGACGAGAGATGTTTTCACATGCAGGGACACAGCTGAGGCCTGACAGATGATCTGTTTCATCCTGGTGATCTGTCTGAGTTTCAGGGTGGAGCGTTTTTAGTGGAGCGTTTTGAGCCCGTGTGTCTCCTCGATCATTCAAATTTACCATGGCAGCTTTTTAAAACTCAACAATATAATGACACTTGTACTTGTGAGAAGAACTTGAATCGCCCTCTGAACTGAAACTCAGCTATAATAACAGTAGCCTCCAATATTTTGTACCTTTGACCATTTTTCTTTAATGAAGGTGCTGCTCATTCAGACTGGCACTATATGTACATTTCTACAAACTCTAAGTTAATAAATCTGTATATTCCAGAAGTGATAGTAGACTTTCATAGATTAATATCTATCAATTGTGAACCAGTTGCCAAATTATTCAAAGAAAGTGATCAGAATAATGAGATACAGTTATCAACGTGTTATCATAAGATCGCAATAATACAATAATAGTTTAACCAGCTGCTCTTAGGACTTTAGGGAGACAGATATTGTCCCTTATGAACACTTTAAAGCAGTCGTGTCTTTAAAGTGTCGAGTGCCATTAGCTTCTGCCCAAATGAGAAGAAAACACGCAGCCAGGCGACCACTAACTACGGACGTAGGCCAGTTTCTACACTTGAAAAGATCCCCCAGGAACACACCCTATTGATTCACTGTAATGTAATGCATAGATAATTATAATCGAATACAGTAGAGAATACAACTCCCATGATGCACTTCCCTGAATGTGTAACCAGCTAATCCACCCCCAACTGAAATGAGGGATGTATCACTTCTGTACAGTAGCAAACCAAAGCGTAGAGTCCTCAAATACGTTCAAATGAAAGACAGGTAACGCTGATCGAGCTGCGTGTTGAGCCGGCCTGCTGATTCCACATGAATATGGAGCTTATTCACAGTGTGTTATTAATGATTATGCCTTCATTCTGCTGTTAATTTTGGGCAATCCTCTAAACCTGCGATGGTGGTGACAACAGCTGAACAAGATGAAAAGCTTTTATCTTTTTTGTTCAGTCAATACCAGCATTGATTAAACACCAGTCTCTTTGTCGATATGAGACAGTGTGAAGTCTCAGTCCGGAGCCTCACTAACAGATGAAACTCTGTCAAAAAAAGTGATGTTTTACATATCACAGCGGCCAAAGGGGAGTGTTTCAATAAGCCCCATCAGCTCATGTCGTGCTGGCTGTGTGAACAACAACGAAAGAGGCAAACTGACCTCCTCTCCTCCGACCGGAGTTCCTTCACATACCTCCTCTGCGCACTTTGAAGACTGATAGCAGATAATTGTTTCCCAACTTTTCCCCTCTCCTCAAATTAATTTAAGCAAATAAAAGAAAAATGCTTAATTTATTTTCAGAGTTCTAAAACGGTTCTACTGCATCCAATTAATTCTAATTGTCTCCTAAGCTGAAATTCTCAATAGAAATGGAGCAATTAAATTTCTGCTTTGGCTCTACCTTGGGGACGAGAGACGTTTTATTTCGGTTGACGGTGGGGAGGCTTTGTCTAAATCTTTACAAAGGCGATTTCATGGGTGTCTGTAATAGTTTCATAACAGAGCGATCACTGGGCTATGCAAGGCAAATATGGCCACCTATGTTCCTTGTGTTGTGGAGCGTCAGACTGACATTTAGTTGTGCTTTGTTTACAACGTAGACATACTGTACAGTGCTGTACACTGCAGATGTATTGTGCATATTTCACTGGACTATACTGTAGCTGCTGTGCATTGATATAACTGATCATTTGTTTAATTTAATGACTTTCTCATGATGTTAGCAACCCACCTGAATAGCTGTATAATATGAATCACTGTACTGGAGTCAAATGAGAATAAGTCCTCGTAATGGGTCAACGGTGGGATTTTTTCTTCGGTCTTTTTCTTTTCTGTGTCTTTGTGTCTCTCAGTGCTCATCGATTTTGGTTACCAGCACAGCAGGACATATAGCGAGTGAAGTAGTGTAGACCCTATACCTCAATTCATATTTTGAAAATTACACTGGGTTTGGAAACGGGCCATGGCTTCCTCCTGGGAATCAGTGGCACAGAAATAAAGTGACATCACTGACTGGGTATTAAAAAAAATGTAGATGAATCTACTGCAATTGGGGAGCACATTCCTCGGAGGAGAAAGCTGCTTATTCGCTGTTCCATTTGCGGACTTATCTCCTTGCACTCTGAGATGACGAGATTTACATAAAACATGGAGGAACCTCCCTGGCCGTTCTGGTCTGCGGTGTATAAAAGACCGTGCTAGGTGTATGTACCGTAGACATGTGATTACCCAAGAGGTTTACTCCCCTCAAAAGCAATATGTTAGCAATTGTGATCTGTGAATCAAGTAAAAAAAGGGAGCTTTGGTTGATTTTAATTAAGAACTTACCCTATGCTCAGAAAAAGGACAGGTTGACTATGCACACACACGTTCGCCATCATGGTGAGACAAAGGGAAAAAAAAAAAGTGAAAACGTTGGAGCTGAGAGGCAAAAAGCCAAACCACAGCTGGGTTTCACTGGACAGTTATTGTGTGGCATTTTCTTGTGTTTTGTTTGTTGTGTTCATGCATAATGTACCCATGTGTAAATATATGCTTTTTTTTGGAGTGAGTCAGATCAAACAGTGCACTGAATGTACAGTGACAATAAAATCACATGGTTTATGTAATCACTGCAGAGGTTTTCTTTGAATGTCTAAGAATACGGGAAGAAATCAATCTACAAAGAGAGGTTGTGACATATTTACTGGCAAGATTCACTTAATATATCAACTTTTTTTTTTTTTTTTTTCAGGATAAGGTGGAAACCAAAAACATACCCACACCCTGCTTGCTGGTCATGAACGTGACAATGTTTCAACCCCAGTGGTCTTCATCAGATCCTAACCCTTCCTCAGACCTGAGAAAGACCATTTGTGTTGTAAACATCGTCCTGTCAGCACAGAATAAAAGAAGAACTGGGAACAAGAAAGCAGTCTTTGTGCAGCACCTGCAAAGATCTCCGCATGCATGTACCTCATGATGATTGCCTCCATGGATACCTTTAATAATACTGTGTGTTTGGGGTGTATTTTGAGCACCACTTTATAAACTCTTTCATATGAAGATGTGAAATAAGATTGCTGGTTTAAGCTTTTAATAAGTAGCCAAAATTGTAAGATGCAATGAATTCACCCTACAATGATGATGCAAACACCATACAATGTAATATCATTTTTCAATATATGTTTTATTTGCATTTTCCCCTTAAAATTAACTAGTTATGTCAAACGAAATTAAGAAAAAAGTGAATTTTAAATTGCGACGTTTTAAAATGTGTTTCATATAAAGTTAATTGCTGTAATGTTATATTCCGATGTTTTTATTCATATTAAGTGTAATAGTAATTTCACGCTCTCATCATGAAGCATCTACATCCTGCGCTGCAGCCTCGTCAAGAAATGTACAGTCCACCGCTGCCTAGCATGACCAACCGTGAACACGCGTGTGTCTACGTGTGCACTTGTATGTTGACGCTGCCTTGGGGTGTGACGGCATCCTCCTGCCCCGACTGTCAGTTGGTTAGCTGTCTACACAATGTCCCGTTTGACCTTGCGTTGGCTACAACGCCGGCTGAATGCACATCTGACACACTCCCTTCCTTTGTGGTGCAATCCTGTGGAAGTCATTTCATTTACTGGGCTTTCAACTTCAGCCAATATGGGGGTTGTGGGGGAGTAAGCCTGTGTTTAATCAGCCTGCCACAAAGCATTCCCCTAAACAAAATCAACTATGATGTCCAGCAAAAAGATCTCTCAACGGTAGATTGAATTAAACATATAAATGGGCTTGTCACTTTTTCATTTTTTATTTATTCTCTTGGCACGGATACGCCCGCCACTCCATATTATTGCTGGAAATAACAACTGTGTATTAACTTGTGGATTGTTCTGCATTGCACAGTATGTCAGCATTACCAGCAGTGGATGTATAGATGTTATCCACTGACATTTAAGGATAACTAAGAAGAAAAAAAAAACTGCAAGGGAAGTGAAAGAAGCTCAAAAACAGATGCAAACGTGAACTTCTCATCAGTGGTGCTCCTCTCTCATAGGACTGCGGTGAGTGTTTTTTTTCTCTGTTTTCAGTCTTGTAGAAGGGAATTAGGGCATGGCCCACTGTCCTCAGAGTGACTTTCCATCTTGTCAGCCATGTTTTATTCTCCTTAAATTGTCAGCAGTCGTCGGGCCTGTCTGTGCTTAAGGAGGGGCATTGACACTGTCACACTGCGGTCTGTTAATCAGCCAGCCTTGTTTCCTACCTCTTTCACAAAATCTATGATCACACTGTTAGTGCAACCTTGTGCTGTCACCACCGGCTTTAGCCCCGCTGCCGTACACGCTCACGCTCCTTCCTTTGACTCGTGTGAGGATTATTCAGCGGCTGAGGTGAGAGTCCACTGAGGATAGGCAGTAAAGTGTCAGTCATGGTTACCCAGAGTGGTGTTGTCTTAGACAATGTAACTAGGTGAGTGTGAGTGAAGGAGATAGGAAACCATCAATATGCTCCCTGTGTAAATTGAAGAAGGTCATGATTTATGGCTCCTGGCTACAGCGTACATACATGCTGAATCTACTCTTTTTTTCCCCCTCTGTCGCCTGGCTCAAGGACAGGTAAGGGTGCCTTTCTCCACAGCTCATCCCCAGCACCATGCAGTCTGTGGCGCTTAGTGATGGACAGCCCTGAGAAAGGCCGGTGGTTTCTTTTTTTCAAAATGAACTGAGCGCCATCTATAGGTCAACAGAGTGACTGAGTGACGGTGCAGAGGGTGCAGGAAGGAAACAAACAATCAGATTGGCGTTAAAGCAGTGCACTTCACTACCTGTGACACTCCTCACCCACTTGCCTCTTTGCGTGTCTCACCACTTCATCAGTCACGTCCGTCTTTCAGTCTCCTTTTACTTGGGGACTCAGACAGAGAGGGGACAGCTGTGGGTTTTCTAAGGCCTCACAACAGCTGCAAGCCCCGCATGGCATTGCATCTGTTCCAGTCTTGCAGCATTATGGCCTGTATCTTAGCTAAAGCAAGTTGCCTTGCAGTCCATAGTGGGGTTCTCTCCGGTCTTACCCTATTAACCAGTGAGCAGATGGAAATTATATGGGAGGGTGTTAGGCCTGAAAATGGACTTGCAAGCATCTTGCTGTCTCAAGCACGCAGCTTAAAGTGGGACAATTCAAATAAGGCCACATGAGAGAAATCAGGGCTTGTCTGTAAATTCATTTGATGTGGCACAATGAATGCCGCGAAGTGCATGAATCTTAAAGTTTATTATATATTTGGATGATTTATTACGTCTGGGTGCCTCTGACGTTGTTACTTTGCCTTTGGAGGGAGCTAGACATAACAAATGGAGTGCTCATTAGCATTTGACCTCCACATTATGCTTTGTTTACCTGCCTCTCCTCACCTCTATATCTCCTCAGACAAAATCAGGGCTTTCGCAGAAGGCTCCAAGTGTGACACAGTTTTGTTACTGGGCGGTAAAGGTAAGTACCACATTTGCATTGCAAGATTTCTCAAACAACTTGAGCATGCAGAAACAAGGGAGGGGGAGAGATGCTCTGCTCCTCTGGGATGTAGCCACTCCCAGACGCTGTCGTCTAGGCTCAGGAGTCATGACAGCTGCTTAAATCCCCAGAGATGGCAGAAAGAAGTATGAACAAAAGTTACAGTAAAGAGTCACAGACACATCCTTTTGTGTGAGGGGAGGGGACTGTTATGTTTGGATGGGAAGTTGTTCACCACTAATCGCTTATGGCCAGTAACGTCATGAATGCCAGCAATAAAATGGATTTTATGTGTGAATTAACAGTTCATGCTTGCAAACAGGTTTGCTTTTCATCACCCATGACAATGATCACACAGTGTGGCTGCAGAGTAGCTAAAAAAAAAGAGTCAGCATATCCAGGTTTCCACAAGTGCTTTGAAAATAATTTAAAAATGTGCATTAAAGGGATTTTAGTCTATGTAAATATGTTTGTGTGCATCTTGTCATGTTTACTCATACAGTGCAAGCATACCAGAAAAGGGGAAAATGCTTGGTATAAGATACGAGTAAAATCAAATCAAATGAAAAAATGAATTAAATGTAGCTGAAAAACTTCTCCATAAAAAAAATAAAGAAAAAATAATTACAATCGCAATTATATGCTCTGTGCATTATTAACATTTCCACTTTTCCTGGGTAAGCAGGTCATGCATACAATGTGTGAAAAGAGAATCATAAGCAACAAGTAATGGTAAACTGGCAAACACACACACGCACACACACACACACACACACACACACACACACACACACACACACACACACACACACACACACACACACACACACATTATATTACCAGACCGCGGGGTGTGGCAGGTAACTGTGTGTGCTGTAGTTAATTGCGCAACGAGAAGCTGCTCTCTAATTTATTTCTTGCCTGTCCTGTACAAGAGTGATCATGAAACCCCATTCATTTCACAGAACACAATTTTCATATTTAATGAGCATGACTCCAATACAATTACAGTAATTAGTCAAATCTCACTCACGGCCAATGGAGCTCGCCACCATTATTAGTGGATCTTATTAATGATGTTGCACATGTGGTGCTCATAGGGTAATTGAGGGCATGTGTGGGTATGGGAACAGGGGTACTGGGGATTGGCAAGCAGTGGTAGTGTCAGTCTGTTTTCTGTCTCTACTGGGCCTTATGTTAAATGGAGGTCTGCTTGATATTAACTCTGAGATGTTTAAACACGGTGGTAGGCAGCGCTATTGATTTGACAACATGGTCGACCGCAGTGGATTTTCCATTAGTTTTAAATAAGATTGAACTTGATTTCTACCTAAATTCAAGTCAGTCACCAACTTTACAAAGACACGTCAGTTTGTTGCTCCATTAGTTGACCTGAAAGCCTTTTACTAGCTGCTTTAAATAATTGCTTATCTGTTCACAGCATCGCCGCTGCGCTCCGGACCCAGGAGGATCGCAATGTAAAAGACAAAGGGAGACGCTGGAAAAAGAAGCCCATTTACCTTGAGTGATGATACTGCAGTGTCTGACATTTTGGAGGTTTGTAGAGCTTCTCTTTCCAGACTGGTCCTTATTAAACCTGCAGAGCTGTGTTGTCGCTGCAGCAAGAGCATGCAGCACCAAGTGACACGTGGAAGAAGTCACTGTGTGCACATTTTTCTTTGTGTTGGTATGTGCAGCTGTGATGGCAAGATTTCCTAATGTGGACTTCGATCTGTGGTATTACATTTAAAAGATTTTAAAGATGGCAGCTTTTCCATTTCGCTAATGTCTTACAGAAAGACAACAAAATGCAGCAAACAGCGCATTGCAACCACAGCATGGTGGAAGTCTTATGTTGTTTCATGTGCTTTGAACCAGTTAGTGTCAGGGCTGATGTTTATAAAGAAGCAATAATTTTAATCAAAGAAAAGTGACTTAATGGCCTCTTATCCAATTAAGGGCAGTGTCACCGCTGAGTTAATGAGTGTGACGCCAGAACAGAAAAACCTCTATTAACACAACATAATTAGCGGAACATGGTGGAATTAGACAGCAGCAATGACAGTGCTTTGGTGTTTTTATAATTATACACGGGGAAAAGACAACAATTAAGCCAGATCTTAAAACCCCAGTCTCATTCAAGCCGGAGAGGACATGTTTTGTTTTTGGGGAAAGCTCTTGAGACACTGCCGCTGTTGTGTGAAGTTTGAATTACAGTTCAAAGACAAGAGCTGAAAGTGAGGGAGGTCACGACGACAATGTGAGGGATTCAGGGAGGCCGGAAGACTCGCGCACAGCTACCGTACAGTAGGTGCCATGTTTGTTACAGAGAGCTGAATGACATCTGTGTCACAAAAGGGCCTCTGCCTTTGGTGCTCAGGAGAAAACGCGAGGGGTCGGATCATGAGAGTTTACATGGAGCTCATTTTCAGCACAGATTAGAGTTCCATATGGTGGCGTACTGCTGCCACCATGATGAAACGCAAACAGAGCAACCATATCTATTCTTTTTTAAAAAAAATTGAATTTAAAAAGATAAGTTTGTGTGTTGTTGATGAGGACAATAATATCCTGTTATAACAACAATCTTATTTTTTCAGTAATGTGCTGCTATAATTCCACATTTCATCTGTTTTTCTCTTTGCTTACTTTGAAGCAGCTGTAATAAATATTTTTAGCAGCATGATCTCAACAACTGGTGGATGGCTTGTCAAGAAATTTTATTCAGACATTCATGATTTTGGTGATCTCTTGGCTTCCTTTGGCTCACATTTGTGTTTTTGAGTGAAATATCCCAACAACTATTGCATAGATTGCCAAGAAGGCACCGATATTCATGTCTCCCTCAGGATGAATTGCATTAAGTCTGATGATCTTCTGACTTTTCATTTAGTGCCTTCAGGTCAAAATAACAATGTTTCCACTTCTTTGGTCTATAAGCAAATGCCTCATCTTATGCTAATTAGCAAACATTAAACTGATGTACAAAATGGTGAACATGGTAAACCCACTGAACCTGCCCACCATCAAACTGTAGACAGACAACATTTGCCACAGCAAGTTAATGCCTTATCAGCTTCATGAGGTGACCATTTATCAGCGTTATGACAGCTTGTTGCGCTGCCACCAGAAGCCAAAAAATCAATTATCTCAGGTTTAAATAATGCTGTAGAAAGCACTTGACATTGACATTCCATTGCATGACCTGAGAGTGTGCATTTGTTTGTGGAAATTGATTCTCCTAACACAGCTTTGTTCAGGACTCAGTATCAGCGCTAACGGTGAAGGTTTGTCGGGATGCATCTCAATCTGAACCAACCGATTATTCTCGCCGCAGCATGCTGGAGGGCAGGCCTTATTACTGATGTGCTAATGTGACATTAATTGCTTTTACTTTTTCACTCCATTAAGAGGCTGCTATCTGTTTCAGGAGCCTGGCCAGATGGTTTATCGGCTCGGCTTTGGCAGTGGTGTTGCTAATGGACTGGAGCGCGGAGCTGTAAAATAACGACAGCAACAGGCGACCACGAGAAATGCCCATATTGAGTGAGTGTGGAGGTACAGAGCACCTGTCAAGGACAAGTGATTTGAAAGTGGGGCTGCTGTTTGATATCGCGCGTCCCTCAAATGTTAACCTGACAACAATCGAGAAAAGGAATTCGGAGGAAAAGAATGATGGAAAGAAAAATGAAAGCTTTGACCTCAAATACATCACGCCTGTTTGTGTAGAGTATCTTTAAGCTATAGAGCAGTGACAAGTCTTCGTTCAAAATATTGGCAGCCATTGATTATATGCTGAAAATAAGGCAGCCGCATTGAGCAGTAAAGCCAAGACCAGGGTCAAATGCTAAGTAAGAAGAAACTGGCACTAGAGACACCCAGGGGAAACCTCTTCCTCTGTGTCCTTATTCCCTCTCTCCTCTGTCCCACCACCCCTCCACCTCTCCCCTACCTTGATGCCAAACCTCTATGACCTAGGCCAAGATCAATAGCACAGTTTAAACAGGATGGACTGTGTAAATAGAGATGATAGATCCTGCCGCTGAGGATGCCTTGACCACTGATGGCCTCTGACTGTGTGGTAGCATTTGATCAAGTCTAACGTTGATGGCTGTCAATACATTTGGCGCACAGAGGTTTGGATCCTGTCAGTGGGACATCGAGATCTTTAAACATATAGGGGCTGGGTCCAAAGATGAGTGGTCAATTTTTAGATAATTTCCTGTTTGAGTGTTACAATCAAGGATGAACTGGGGCCATGAGGGATCTGGACTTGCAGACAGGTATTGGCAAATGGACATCCAATAGCAGCATCCCGTGGGTGTCCAGTGTGCTGATTCACCTTGTTCAGATCAGAGTGGCTGAAGAGCACATTCATCCTTTTAATATGCTTCTTAATATTAAGAAAAGCTCATAGCAATGAGTTGCAACAATTTAGCTGATTCATGGAGGAGCTGATCGACCTGCAGGCATCTATTCTGACACTTATTTATCAAGCAAAATTTTCCTCATTTTTAGCTTCTCAACTGTGCAGTTTTTCTCTTTTTATTGGAGTCTAAATTGAACATCTCTTTGGACTGTCATCAACACGTGTAGCAGCATGTTGCAGCTTGTGGTTTTAAACATGGAATAGCCAGTTGTCTAGTTAAGGTGCAGATTATGGGCTTTAATGAATGTATAAATCAGCATGTCCTCTCCATCATGCTTTGATTACAAATGTTTTCTGTGGACGAGTGTGATGTCATGTGTGCACACATTTCTTCATGGGGACTAAATTAGCTGTTTCTGTTTTCCACAATAATATCATGCATCAGGTTGGAATTCCCCAAATAAAACCCAGATGGCATGCATTTTCAAAACTGATTCACTATAAATAAAACATTTTTCTGCATCTTTGAAGACTTGCATTACCATATCTCGGGCATCAGCTTTTCTGCGCAATATTCCTCTTTGCAGCAGTTTTGATGGACCATGTGTATGATTATTTATATAGTTTACAGCTTCTCAGTCAGATGTCGTGACATTTATTGGACCCACCCCTTGGCAAACAGCCTCTAACCTCCAGGTGCATTTGTAAACTGTCAATCAGAGGGCCAAAACTGGACTTTCAAATGTGAACGTTTTGGAGTTTCACAACAGAGTTCTCCACTTATTTAGCATTACTATCTGATGGCATTGTTAAACTCACAGTGGACAATATTTTAGAGAAAGAAAAATAGATGCAATAGAACCAGAAATATAATCTTTTTTATTGCATGTTTTTCTCTTCCTTTTCAAATCACAGCACCTACATTACCCACAATGCAGTGCAACTACTAATAGGTAAGTACTTTCAGGATATTCGGGTGTGTTATACTCATAGCGGCTAACATAGTCTCAAGCCTCTGGCCTCAGGCAGATGACAAGACTTTATACAACTTATTTTTACATACACAGTTGTATTCCCCGAAACTTGTAAAGAGACTTTGATGTGTAAAATCAGTGGAGTTCCCTTTTGCTTCTCTGGCAAGAAGAAATAGGCTAAAAATGATAGTAGCAATCTAAGTGTGTAATAAATGCTGACCCACATTGATTGAATGGCTGAAGTTATGGTGTAATCCATTCCTGCAGCATAACTATGAGCAAGATTTATATGTTTTTTGAATGTGGAAACCAACCTTTTTTACACTTGTGTATAGACAACATAAGCAGATAGCATCTCTCCATCGAAGTTAATATTTCTTCAGTGAAAACAAAAGCGTTACTCGCCTACATTTACACAGCATGCATATCCAATAGTATACTTTGGAAATGCAGAACATGTTGGTCATAATTCTGCTTATCTTATCCATGTGACAGCTCACATTTTAGTATATAAACCAGCCCATTACCGCCTGTGTAACTTATATGCATCAACACAATCTGTTGAACCTGTAGCCAGTCGGCTGCTCATATTAATCAAACAGCCCACTTCCCTTTATGACACAAAGCAAATAGTCATAAATGCTCTTATCAGCCTTTCTAATAGTGCGGACGTTACAATCAGATTCATGGTGGCATAAACTATTACATTTCATCTTTATCATACCAAACAATCACTTCTTTTTCATGAGCGTCGTTTATAACCACAGGACAGCTTGTTGCGTAATGAAATTCAAAGCAGTCTATCGGCTCGAGGGATCTCACACTCTGTTTACTTATATTTACATATATTTATGTGGGTTTTGTTTTTCCACACAGCCAAACAGGCATGATGAATGTATGGCTGCGGTCCCACTGGGACATGTGGCTCCCTGCAGAACTGATCTGCGGTCAGGCAACATACAGCTTTACTATAGAGTCTGAGTCTGTGCAATGGTACATCACAGCAGAGCCTCTTCATCATCTCAACATGTTGTACTGACAAATAAAGACTTTCTCTTCAGAGTAATGTAACGATGACATTATTGACCCGATGTATGTGCAAATTATAGAAATACATAAATAACTGTTGTCAAGGCTTGCACATGAAAATTCTCTTTATTGCCGTATTCTCAGCAAAAACCTTCAAGACATATCTGGCAAATATTCAGCCGACAAGGAAATTTAAACAACAGCTTCATAGTCAGATGTCAGCAAACAGTTTATTGTTTATCAAATAGGTGACACGAGAGCATTCTTCACAATCAAATGTGAGGGAAACGTTCAGATCCCCTTTCATTTGAAGCACCTTGATTAATCAATTAATATTCCTCTCTCAAGGTCTTTTTATAAACCTCATCATTAATAAAAGCAGACATTCAATTAGCAGCCAAATCTTGATTGCCAATTTTGTCATAACAGTCTCCCTTTCTATGCTTTTTTTTTTTTTTTTTTTTGGTTCACTATAGTTGGGAGTATGGCGTGGTTAGAGAGAATTAACTAATTTCATTAATCTAATTGTCATCGCTTTCAACCATCCCACTAATAAGTACAAATTAATATGATTAATCAATTTGACGACATAAACTCATTCAATTACAGTTTTTCAAAGGCAAGTGGGTGTGTTGGGGTGATAGGGAGGTGCGGCGAGTGAAGGGAGGTGGGCAGCCGAGCAGCTTGCTCTGTGAGGAGCCCAGCCCACAAAATTGAAGTCAAGTCAGGCAATTAGTCATTGTGAATGATAAATAAATGGTGATAAATTGCGAAGGATAGATACCCCACTAACTACAGTCTCATTTGATTCAGTGAAATTTAGTCCTTTTTATACAGAAAAATAGACCGTAGATTATTGACTGCTTTAGTGTTTTAGACCAGACTGTGTCCATCTTCTTTTACAGCTGTGCATTCAGGATCAGGTCCAAACTACTTTTGTTTTTAGGTGTAATTTAATGCAGAAACGTCTAACTCTCTTCATGCACAGATAACAACTGAGAAACCTTCGCTAGGTTAAGAGGCACCTCTGGAGTTCACTCACTAAGAGCTGCACAATATACAGTAAGCTGTCAGACGTTAAATGCAAACAGTGTATGTTTTTCAATTCTTCTTTCCTTTTTAATACATGTGGAGGTTACTGCTATAAATGTACTATCTGTGTTTTGTTTTACATGGAGTTCAGGCAGAGAAGCTGGTGCCAAAGTAAGTACTCCATTAAAACAAAAACAAGTTAGCGTGTTTCCGTATTTTAGCCATGAAACAGAAGGTTTATTACTTTGAATTAGAATTGTGATCTCATATTTATCCTGTTTGCAATAATAATAATATTGTGTTTGGTAAATCAATTTTAAAAATTGTTTATACATAAATAGAAAAATAACTATCTAATCTAGTAAATTCAACACCTGACAAATGAATAAAGGTGCTTCATCACACTGATGCAGAAATCATATCAAAATCCAGTTTTTTAGTTGATTCAGTACAAATGCAACCACATAAAATGATAGATACCACTGTAAAAGCAGCACGTAAAAATCTCAGCTGCACAAATTCATACACTATATACAGTATATTGTCATACAGCACAATATTACTTTTAACTGAACAGTCCTTTCACACACCAAACACATTCACTTGTCATTGTAGGTGTTACGTATAACACTAACAATGGCTCTGTTCTATTCAAATGTCCCAGCAAGGCATATCAGTGTGACAAGGAGGCGGCATGAATTATACCAGGACCCTGAAACTGAAGCAGCTAAATGGAATTCAGCCTTCATTCATTTCATTACTTACACCTGTGCTTTTCTTACTCTTCCGTTTATAAAGAGGACTGTTGATTATGTCGTAACATACACAGAAAAAAACTCATTTGAATACCAAATGTTAGTTTTACTACATACTCTAAGTGTCTTCAAGGTCATTAATTCAATCGATTTGTCCTTTGAGTTCGTCACTGTAGCTGTCCTAATCCAAATTTTAGGCTCCTAACGAAGACTCAGATAGTATGAACTGCTGTAGTTTAATGACTTGGAGTGTATTTACTTGGAGCAGCTGCTGGGATTGTATTTGTGTATTTCAGATGTACTGTGCTGAGAGGAAGATGTGCTGGCACAGCACTTTGGGTGATGCCCTTTAATGCGCTCTATCTTATCAGCCCAGCATCACCCCTATTCAAACCAGCGTCTGATTGAGCAGCGTGATGCTATTTGGGTCTTACATTGGGAATAGTTTATAGAGGCACCATCTCTAATTTGTGAAGTGAGGTATTATAGAGGAGACAATTAGACCGAGGTTCGATTGGCGCATAGAGGCTTGGATGCTGACAGTCAAGAGAAGGCTTTCAAATGTCATACCAATTAATCTATCCAGCCATCAAACAATATTCTGGAAACAAAGTCAGGGGGGGCGATCAATCCGCATCACTTTTCTCCTCACCGGGTTATGGGAAAATTGATTTGTCAAACAAAGCATTTTGGAAGCAGTGCATGGACTTGTTCGGGATCCATTAGCCTCCATTGAGCATTTTGTTTAACATAGGATTTTCATCACAGAGAAAATGCAGTGTCCTCAATACTGTGAGCCACAACTTTACGATTTCTGATTTCTTTGTTCTTGCTTAGAAAGCTTGAGAAAGTGCTGATGGCGATTGAAAGGTGCTAACTGCATCTGAAAATATTACGCTGCTGTTTTCTCTCATATAGTCATCAAAATGGTCCAGAAATGCATCAGATGGTATGTGTTATTAATACACTACACAACTGAACAGTACACCCGTCAGGCCCCTCTCATCCAAAAAGCATCAGGCATTAGTCCCCAGTATCAGTATTATTGTACACTGAGGGGCTATCCTGCCATCCTATACAGTGTGGCTGCTCTAAGCTGTATCATGAATTCCCTGTGCAGTGTATTGTTCTAAGACAGAACTGTATCACATTGTGCCCGTCATGCTGTTTTAGAGGGGAGAGAGCTTCCTCTATGGGATTTCTCCAAGCCCCATCCCCTGATAATGTATCTCTCCCTAAAGGCTAGGCCTCCGTGACCTTGTCTTATTCATCGAGGGCGTCTTAAGCGAAAGAACTGAATCCTGAATGGGCCATTTCCCCTCTTTTAACACCCCTTTAATGTCATCAGTGAAATATGAAGTCATTAGGCGATATTAAAACACTGCTGACAAACTAATTAACGGGAGACATTAAACAGGACGGGCTTGATTAATCCGCTTTAACGATTCTTTTTAAGTGGTTCTGGTCAAAATTAATACAGATTTACTGGTGATCTTAAGAAAAAAACACTCTTATGTGTATCAGACCTCAAGGGCAACCTAAAGTCACTGGTCTTTTACCTCCCACTGCTCTCCCTCCCACCTTACCCTCTCTGTTGCTAAACACAGTCTGAACTCACACAGTTGGTCCCTGAGTCCCTGACAACAAACTGGACATGGACATGCTGTGGGTCGACCGATCCCAAAATATTTTCGGGCTATTTGGATTATTGTGTCATTTGGAGGCTATTGTAATCAGAGCAGTTACATCCATGATTGTTGTTAATTTAAATAATTTTATATTAACTTCAATTAGAAGTGTTTTAGAGCTGAAAATTACTTGGAATGAAAAACGTGACTTTTGTCACTTTTATTGTCATCATTATTATGATTAATATTATGATTAGCATTATCATTATTATTCATATTAATGTTACTGTTGTTCTTTTAAATGAGGCACAGACCGTTACCGCTATCTTTTGTTTATTTATTTATTTTTTGCAGCCAACTGTTCCTTGTTGAATAGAAATGTCTTTGTAAATGTCTCCCTCTTGTGGCAAAATACACATCCAGGTTCAGCTGCTCGGCATCGCATATTTGTTGTGGCCAGACGTGAAATAGTCAAAACTCACCACTGACCTCATTTTTTTGTGTTTTCAGATCATAATTTGATTATTGATTTTTTTTTTTCCAGTCCAGTATCTTTGGTGCAAATCAATATTATTGGCGTCATACGCTCGTTGGTACAACAGTATCAACGTCAGATCTGAAATCTTTCTTTTTTAATTCTTTATTAGAAAATATAAAATCTAAAGGATTTTTATAAAAAGCAATAAATAAAGAAATGTAGACAAAATGAATACATTTTGAGTGTTAGAAGAAATTAAGATGTTTCATTGCAGCATTTATTTTTGTATTTCTCAACATATAACATTCTGAATGAGCGAGACCGGAAGCTGATGGTGATAAAATGTGATGTGCTCCGTCATCAGTGTGCGCCCTGCAGTGGCGCTTCAGCCGTACGACTATATCACTGTTTGTAAACGTTTTTGTAATAAATTTTCTCAAGGATAAACGTGCACGTTTCTTTCTCTGTCGGATAACATTTTTTTTCACTACAGATGTGGTATTTATAATCTTTGTTTACTGTAAATTAAAATGTAGCCATCACTAAACTATAAGGGGGGTTAGCTGTTAGCTTGTATAGCCACTCAGGCTATATGTAAGCACAAAGGCTGTGTGACGTTACACCGTATCGTCTTTTTAACAATGTACCCTTCCTGGGGAAATTTTGGTGGACCCCAGTCACAAAACTATGGAGGGCCTGGGCCTCGCAAGCAACCTGGTGGCGTCCATGCCGGCCCGGCAGCGGGGTTCGGCGGCTTCGAGGCCCCAGCCAGCGGTTCGCTGTTTTCCAGCCTGCAGGAGCAACACCTCCAGCAGATGCAGCAGCTGCAGATGCTGCATCAGAAACAACTTCAGTCTGTGTTGCACCACGGCACCGCGGCTACTGCGTACGGTGGACACTCCGGTGGGCAACCAGGGACATCGTGGTATCCAGAAGGAGCAGGACACTTAGACAACAGTGTTGCAGCTCAGCCGTACTATAAACAAGACGAGACTCCTGGTCAGTCGACGAGAGGCCCCCCTGCTCCTCAGCAGGTTCACTCACAGCCTCCTCCACCCCCACCGCAACCCAAAGAACCCCAACCAGTGCCTCCCCCTCCAGAGTCCTCGTTAGTGAAGCCACCGGAGAACCTCAGTGCTCCCAAAGAGGCCAACAAGAAGCACCCATCCACGACAGAAGACGACAAATCCTTACCTCTGCAGGTAATGTACGAGATTGTGTAGACGTCTTTTGGTGTTAAATCACATCGCTTTTATCACTTTGATAGATATTTTTGCATTATTTGCAAATATGCATTATTTTATTGTATTGTTTTATTAGTATTGATATCGCACATAGCAGTAATACACCTGATTGAAAGATTGATATATTGCACCTTAAGTTGAAATTCACCTGAGCTAAATATTTTCACAGTATGAGTGAACACAGTTGATGTGTATTATAATGCAATCAGTTTGAAAGTTTTGGTGAGTGTGTGGTCTACTGGGAGCACTGCTGGTTGTAAAGTCTGACTGCTGCAGGGAGGAAGGACCTGCGATAGCGTTTCTTCACACATTTTAGGTGAAGCAGTCTGTCGCTGAAGAAGCTCTAGTTAACCACTCTAGTGTTAATCACTCTAGTTAACCACACCATCATCATAGAGCCTGTCAGTCTCTTGGCTTGCATGGTGTATAAATATCAGTGTGATTTCCACTTTTCAAACATTTTGACTTGAGGAACATCCAGCTGAGATTAAAACATTGTCATTATCAAAGTTTTGTGGCATAGTAAATGTGCAGGCATTAGTTTTTTCCACATCACACTTGTTTAAGTCGAATATTGGACCAGGATTGTCTTCTAAACTCTTTATGATGTCACAAATCATGCTCATAGGCCCACCTCCTTAAAATTGGATTTTCAGTGAGCAAAGCGAAACTTTCCCCTTTCACCAAATGAATCTGAAAGTATTCTTCTCAAGTCAAACTCTCCACATACACCTTTCTGCACGATATAAATATTGAACATGTGGTTTTAATCACACAGTCTGAACCAGGACAGCAAAGAGCAGCTCAGTGTTTGGAGACCCCTGTGTGGGCACTTAGAAGTACCTGACGGTGGCCTTCTCACGGCACACTCAATCTGAATGCACAATATAAATGCAACGCACATATAGCTGATAATAATAAGAATCAGTCAGCAAAATATCGAATCAGGTTTTGAGAGTCCAGTTAGTCATGCAAGAATCCAGACAGTCCAGCCTAAAATCTGGGACATTGTGTGCAACCTGATTATGAAATGGAGAGCTTAAGTCTTTGTTATTAATATGCAATACATTACTGCTTGTTTAAGAATTGTATCTATTTTTATTTAGACTTGACACAACATAGAACATCACTAAGTAAATGAATTAGCAACTCTAATCAGAATATTGAGATTCTAAGAGAAAATGTTATTCATTTAATTCAGCAGCATAGTTTGGTATTGTCTATGTCTCGTGGTCAAAATGAAATTAGTGTAAATCTTTGTGATGTGCAATATCAAGCATGTTAACAAGGAAAACAGGGACTGTGAAGTCATGTAATCATTAAATCAGTATTTATGCATGAAGTGAATTTAACCTCAGGTGGGTTTACCTTGTTTATGTTTTCAGTTAAGTGAAATATAAGCTTTGTAAAGGCCATCTGTCAGCAACTTTGTGTTTCACTAATAAATCGTCTCACCTCTGCAAGTCACTGAACTGCAGTCACAGTACGAGTGTGGTCAATGAAAAGAACAAGGTTCTTGACAGATGTCCTTGTAATCGTTTCACCCAGGAGCAACAGCAACTTTGGTACAAACAGCATCTTCAGAATCTACAGAAGTTGAAGCAAGAGAGAGCCAAGCAAAGTCAGAAAGAGGGTGATGGTCCTGTGCCACCACCAACCTCGGGCCAAGCAGGTCCTCCTCCTCCTCCATCAGAACCACCAACAGGCATACCTCCTCCACCTCCTCCAAAAGAGGAGCCCCCACTACCGCCTCCACCTCCCGAGGAAGGAAGGGTAAGTATTCCTGTGTCACAGGTGTGTTTATGCAAGAATTTAAACACAATTTTGAATGAATTTTACACAAAAGGTGTGTTTAAAGGTCTTGGGGAGTGCTATTGCTGATGTGAATGAAGTTTTAATGCATTTTGTGGCTCCAGAGGAAGTCCCACGAAATCTGTTCATTTGCCTCAATTGATGTTACTTAAGTCAGCATTCAGTATGTGGCAGACTACAAGTTTGAATGTGAAAAAAATTAGGCTTGGTGAAGTTAAAAAGGCCTGCTCCTTGTCTCTGCTTGAGGCTGTCAGCTCAAGGCTACTTCATCCACAAAGAGCATAACTCATCTGAATCTCCAACAGAACTGTTGGTAAAGTTGCGTTGTGGATAATGTAGGTGCCAGGGTTTGTCAAGGAAGAAGAATGCATGCCATATAAAGATGATATCTCTGGTTATGTATCTGGTTCTGCTGCATCGATTTTTATGTCTTTTATGTGTCATTTCATGAAACAATGAATAATACAGAGGGAGTAAAAGTAATAAACTTGCATGCAACAGTTCAGTAGTACAAATGTAGTAAAGCAGTAAATCTGAGCCCTTTTTTTATCTGAGGAAAAACACACATTTCACAGTACTTCTAAGCACATGAAGTACCTCTTTAATTTTGACCTTTCCATTTCATAAAATTGAAGTCATATGCATTTTTTTGTGTTTTGTAAAAGTACGTGAAAGCTATAAGTATCCTGCTTGTGAATTCAAAATGGTCTGGTGGTGTGGTCTCAAAGGCTGTATGGCTGGTTTTGGGGTCACTGGGCTTTGATTGCTAGTAAGCAATTGAAATTTTGTCATAATTCTTAGATTGAACAATAATTTTGAATTCAATAACATCTGGTTAACAGTGTTTGGTATTTTAGTTATTTAATTACATTACAGAGTGCCCTCTGTAAAAAAAACTCTTTTTGAGTCACATAGATATGCTTTGTTCCAATCTTGCCATCTTCATGTTCACAGCCCAAGGTCTCACAAGACCCAGAGGAGGCTGCCCGCCTCCAGCAGTTACAGGCTGCAGCAGCACAGTGGCAGCAGGTGCAGCAGCAGAGAGCAGGTATACAATACCAGGCTCTCATGCAACAGCACGAAAAGCTTCAGCAGATCCTGGAACAATATCAACAGCTGATTCAGCAACCTGCAAACCTACAGGTAGGTAAATGGTAGTTTCTATGACAGCGACTATCTGGCTAGTTATTTTCCCTCGTCTCAAGATGACCTGTACAGAAAGTCACCAGTGAATAGAAAAGACAGTCTGCTTAGTGGAACCAAAATAGGGTATAAGAGTGGAGGAGCTGCAGCAACTTGAATCTGCAACCCCTGACAGTATCTTTAATAACTCTTTAATTTTCAATCATCTTTAATGTAATTTCTCGATGATTTCTCAATGTACCTTTACCTCAGTGTTGTACATGTGCCTAAATGGGAATACTAATTCCAAAGGTAAATAACATCTTTTCCTCTATGGTCTTTCTTCCAGTCATTGTCTGCTGAAATGCAGCTGAGGCACTATGAAATGCAACAGCAGAAGTTCACCCCTTTGTTCCAAGACTGGGATTGCTCCTTTGTCCTGTGGCATGAGCAGTTCCAGGCCTATCCCCACAAAGACCAACTGCAGGACTATGAGCACCAATGGAAGCAGTGGAAGGAGCAGATGAATGCCACCAATGCCCACCTTCAAGAAAGGGTGGCCACTCTCACTGCCATGGTGCCATTCACTTCAAGCCAGTACAACAGTGGGATGATGGGACAGTATGGCCAGTACCCGGGACAAGACATGCAAATGCAGCAGCAGTCAGTAAAACCGGGTATGCAGCATTCCCCTGTTGCTGCTGGTCCCAGATCTCAAGGTCCTCGGCCCACTGGCTTTGGGCAAAATTTAGAACCTGCTGGACCCCCTGTGAGAGGAGGTAGTCCTGCGAGCATTGTCAGACCCCCAGGCCCCCCCACCGTTCAGCCACCAAGTTTCAACAGCATTAGAGGTCCACGGTCAGTAGAGAATGTTTTCTGTTACTGTGGTTGGCATTTTTTAAGTCTTATAATTGTGAATTGTTTTTTGAAAGGAAAATGTTTGATAAAATCAAGTGAGAGTATTTGAATTCAGGTGGGCAATTGAAATTACTAATTACAGGACCTGATGTTTGCAATGGATAAGTATTGTTTTCTATCGCTAAGCTCTCACTGGGTGTCTCTAAAAGAAAGCCTATTCTAGCAATAATGATTTCTTCCCATTTCTGTTGTCCTACTTGACCCATTGGAAACAACCCCAGATTTGACCAGGCACAGCAAGGATTTGATGGGCCTCCAAGATTTGACCAGCCTCAGAAGCGCTTTGATGCCCCCCCGAGGTTCAACCAACCACAGCACCGCTTTGATGTTCCCCCAAGGTTTGACCAACCACAGCAGAGCTTTGATGGTCCCACTCGATTTGACCAACCACAGCAGCGCTTTGATGCCCCACCTCGATTTGACCAACCAAGGCAACGGTTTGATGGTCCCCCCAGATTTGACCAACCAAGACAACGCTTTGATGGTCCCCCCAGATTTGACCAACCTCGATTTGGGCAGCAGCCTAGGTTCGAACAGCCCCCAAGGCACCCTGGCCCGCCGCCTCGTTTTGAACGCCCACCAGTGCCGCAGCAAATACAACAGCAAGGCCCTCAACCTAAGGCAGAACCTGCCACTAAGCAACCTACTGGTATGGATTCTAAGACTCCTGTAAAATCAGCTGGGCAACCCCAGCCTGAAAAAGAAAAAAGTGAATCAGAACCAGATAAGAAGATCAATGATGAAGACATGACAGATGACAACTTGTTAGGAACTGAGGGTTTTTTTGTACAAAGTGACCCCATTCCACAGACATTACAAACAAACGCAAAGCCTGAAGAACCCGATGACAATAATTCCTCTAAAAATATTGAAAAACTCAAAGCTGTTAACAGCAAGCCTACCGTAATTGCCCCTTCTACTATTGCATCTAAAAATACTGCTGTGCAAGATGCCCCAAAACCAGACGGACCATTGACAAAAAACAAAAACCCAGTTGTTCCAAAGCCCCCAGCAGTCCAACAAGAGCCACAAGCTTCTGGCCAAATGCAGCCAAGACCAGATCCTCCAAAGCCTCCCCCTGGTAGGGGACGAGGACAGCCACCAGTACGTGTCTCAGTCCTCGGAAGAGGACGTGGGCAGAGGGTTGGTGGAGAGTTCAGGGGACCAAACACTGTACCTCTTGGGGAGACAATGGGAGAAATGTCTTATGACTACATGCCTCCTGAAGAGGACTTTGAGATGCCAGAAGAGCAAGAAGAGTATCAGGAAGAGTATCACTGGCAAGATTCTTCATATGACGATTGTGGTGGTGGGGAGTCAGAGGTGCCCACTGAGGAAATGTGGATGCCAGAGGAACATCACTTCCCAACAGAGGAAGAGTATTATGAAGAGCCACTCGGAGGACCCCCTGTGGGGAGAGGAGGGCCCCCAATTATGAGAGGAGGGCCCCCCATGGGAAGAGGAGGCCCACCTATGGGTAGAGGTGGTCCTCCTATGGGTAGAGGAGGTATACCTATTGGTAGAGGGGGACTCCCTTTGGGTAGAGGAGGTCCACCTATGTGTCGAGGGGGTCCACCTATGAGTAGAGGGGGACTACCTATGGGTCGAGGAGGTCCACCTATGGGTCGAGGAGGACCACCCCCCATGGGTAGAGGAGGACCACCCCCCATGGGAAGAGGAGGACCACCTATGGGTAGAGGAGGGCCACCCATGGGAAGAGGAGAGCCAATGGACAGGCACTGGGAAGAACATGAGTCAGTGGAGTACTCAGAGGAAGGGGACCCTTTCTGGAGTGAACGGAGACCTCCAATGAGAGGCATGAGACCCCCATTTCCACCTGGCCGGGGTCGTCCCCCACGTGGTCTTCCTGGTTTCATGCATCAAGGACGAGGGCGACCCCCTCACCCAGGGCATGGCCCAGTGGATCACGAGCCATTAGGCCATGGAATGGAGACTGATAACGAAATGGATCCAGCAAGGCACACTATGTACCATGGACATGACCCTCATAGCCATCCAATGCATCCTGATGTCGGACGAGGCAGGCGTTGCGTGCCACCACCACCTCATGAAATGATGGATCCTAGGGAGGAGCCATTGTATGATGAAGGTATGGAGAGAGAATTGGGGTGGCAGCCACCACATGGCAGAGGCCCTCCGCCGCCTCCACATGAGATAATAGATGTAGGCGGAATGAGAAGGAGACCTGTGGGTCGAGGAATGGCTAGAGGCATGTGGCGGCCAGGTCCAGCACATGAAGAATATGAAGAGGGATATAATGAGGCTTATATAGAGGATTATGGTCATGGGAAAGATGGTTATCGCTGGCGGCCACCACAGGACTATCCCCCTGATGACTATCGGCATGAGGCCAAGTACTATGACTCTGAATGGAACAGAGAGCATGCTCCTCCTGAGAGGGACTATCCCCCCAGCATGGCACCACCAGAGACCTACAGAGATAGCCATTGGCTAGAAGAAAGAGAAAGAGGTCAACCATATCCTTATGATGAGCATGACAGGGGAAGAGGAGAGCTTAGAATCCGTGATCACAGGGATGAGACCCCATACCGACAAGATGAGCCAACACACCCACCCCCACCAACTTCAGAATGGGATAGGCCTTCAAGATTTCCTCCACCCCCTGAGAGAGCATATCCTGGTGATTATGAGGACCGCAGAGCTCGCTATGAAGGGCACAGAGAAAGAGATCCTTTGGATAGACCTCCACATTTACCTCCAGCTGCACCTGTCACAAACTTGCCAGGGAGCTCAGTTGATCCAGCACCACAAGGAACAAGCGGAGCAAATGTGCTTGCTCTCTCTCAACGTCAGCACGAGATCATCTTGAAAGCAGCTCAAGAGCTTAAACTTATGAGGTAATTTCTAGACTTTCCACTTTGATTCATATATGATAGGTTCACACATCTTGATTCCAAAAAGGCTGGAATGCTGTGTACAACATAGAGCAGAATGTGATAACTTGCTAATCCTTTTTGACATATGTTCAATTGAAAACTGTACAAAGATGATATATTTAATGGTTAACCTCATCAACTCCATTGAATTTTTAAAAATCTTTTAATTTTTTTTTTTTTAAATATATGCTTATTCTGAATTTGATGCCTTTGGATGTGCAGGGAATTACAGGAGGTGAAGACACCTGGTCCTGAACCTCAGCCTGGACCAGCTGACATCCTGCCTGAGCTTCCTGCTGGTCTTCTTGGTTTGGAGATTCCACCAGATGTCAGGACTGTTCTGAAGGTCATTTATATTTTCGAAGGCTAATTGTTTTAGCCCCATTAGTAAGAATACCCTTAAGAATGCAAAGATCATTGGTTATGCAAGTTGGTTCAAGCAATGTTGGTAACTACAAGATAACCCTTTTTATCTTCCATACATTTTCATAAATTCAGTTTAAATTCTATTGTTACTTTTCCATTTTGAATCTAACTGATATATCCATATCATATCAAATCTGTCACTCTTAGGGCATGACTGCAGCTGCACACACAGGTGTAACTGAGTCTGTGTCTTTGGATACCAGGCCTGCTGCCACAGTTTATCAGTCATCTCTCTCTGTTGCACCCACACCTATAGTGATTCCAAAGACTGTGGATTATGGGCATGGTCATGGTATGAGCAGCCAAGATGAACACATTTAGTCATTTTAAGTTAAGTTTCAGGGCTTTGTTGGTGACATTGATACTTAATGTTTCAGAGCCTGGAGCCACCGTTGAGCGGATCTCTTATGGTGAGAGAATTGTGTTGAGGCCTGACCCAATGCCATCAGACAGGGGCTATGAAAAAGGTGAGTTTTAATTCAACGAAGCTGAGAGCTTTCTTTTGCAACTTTTGAACCATTGTCCATTGATGAACTATTCAATTCTCGTAGAACCTCTTGGTCCCAGAGATCCTTACAGCAGAGACCCGTATTTTGAAAGACGACCAGACCCTTATTTGGACCGCCGGGAGTACAGTAGAGAGAGGGAATTATACAGAGAGAAGCTTCCGCCTGAATATGAAAGAGAAAGATTTGAGAGGGAGCGCTTTCCCCCAAGAGACAGAGATGACAGGTAAGATGTTTAATCAGTGGCTCTGCAACTCTTTGCTGTTTTTTTTCTTCAAACGATAGGGAGGTGTGCTGCTTCCAAACATATGTAATATTCTTTTCTGTTTGTTTGTTTTTGGTTCAAGCACACAGTCCATGGTTGAAGAAAGGTACTATATCACATTGTGTCATACATTGTGATTCGTCATCAGTGTGTGGCAGTTTAATGAAATGAAACTTAATAATGCTCTTCCTCTGTGCAGACTGCCTTTACGCTCAGGATACAGGGAGAGAGAACGAGATCTTCGAGAGAAGGAGCGAAGTGGCAGTCGAGATCGAGATGAACATTACGGAAGGCCTGTTTATGATAGACCTCCATACGAGCGCACCGGACTTGACCGCAGTGCGCTTGATCGTTACAGCCACAGTTCCTCACCTTACGGTATGTTCAGTCCCATCTGTTTACAGACACATTTTCACATACTTCAGCTGTTTGATGGAATTTCACTGAAACTTTTTATTTATCAATTACTAAACTGAACTTTGTTGCACTATAGATGATACAGTTGAAAAAAGTCCAGCCAGTGAAGTAAATTTATAATAGGAAAAATGAATGCCAGTTCAAAAATACTTGAATTGCAAATAATCTCATACAGTGGACAGAAGAAGTTATCCAGAGGACCGCGGGCCTCCCACTGCACCACCCCTCCCACCTCCACCTCAGCCGCCCCCACGAGTGGAGAAGAAGCCAGAGATCAAGAATATCGACGATATCCTCAAACCACCTGGCAGATTGTCTCGGCCTGAAAGGGTACTAATTACTGCTGCAGTGTTCCTCCATGTACCAAATGACATTGTTACTATTGAGTACTTATTTCAGTGATGTATTTGAACAGATCGTCATCATTATGAGAGGGCTCCCAGGAAGCGGCAAAAGCCATGTTGCAAAGCTTATAAGGGTGAGTGGAGTCATACCAGCAAATCATACTGAAATGTAATTAGAATTTGTAATGAAAAGTCCTTCCCAAAGGGTTGTTTTTTGCATCAATAAATATTATCACCTTTTGCAAATAGAAATGTGAACTCTTTGCAATTTCAATTTTGTTTTAAGGATAAGGAAGTCGATTGTGGCGGTGCACCTCCAAGAGTTCTTGTTTTGGATGACTACTTCATGACTGAGGTCGAGAAAGTGGAGAAAGATCCAGACACAGGGCGAGGGGTCAAAACTAAGGTGAGTCTGACAAGCCACATTAGCAACATGCTCATGCAGTTTACAGTTGGATATCAAATTCAGCATCACTGAGCTGATGTATTACACTTATTGTAAACATGATAAACCATGTAATACAATAAATCTGTCCCGCAGGTTCTTGAGTACGAGTATGAGCCAGAGATGGAGGACACCTACCGGAACAGCATGCTCAAAACCTTTAAGAAAACTCTGGATGACGGCTTTTTTCCCTTCATCATTTTAGACACTATTAATGACAGGGTTAAGCATTTTGATCAGTTTTGGAGTGCAGCCAAAACGAAAGGCTTTGAGGTGAGTCGTGTTCTTGAATGAGTCAGAAAAACCATGTTTCTCAAGTCGTCTCTGTGCTACAAAGGTTTTTGTTTTTCTTATGTCAAGGTGTACCTGGCTGAAATCACTGCAGACACTCAGACTTGTGCAAAGAGAAATGTCCATGGGCGCACACTTAAGGATATAATGAAGGTCAGTAAGACCCGCTCGCTCTCTCAGATTCATTTCTAATAGCAGTCATGTTCACTGAAGCTCATGCATGCTTCTTCTGGACCTCTCTATAAACAGATGTCCAACAACTGGGAGCCTTCGCCACGTCACATGGTTCGCCTGGACGTCCGGTCCCTGCTTCAGGATGCTGCTATTGAGGAGGTGTGGTCTTCACCACGTGACGGTTCTCATACTATTAGAGCCCTTCATCAGTAGCTGAGCTAAACTAATGTGTCTTTTATTAGGTTGAAATGGAAGACTTCAATCCAGATGATGAGCCCAAGGAACCCAAGGGAGAGGAGGAAGAAGAGGGTGATCTGGTAGGATGAAGAAATTTTACATTTATAGCCACATAGATTTTAGAATAATTAGAATTATTTGTATTCCCATCCACCACATTAGGTTTATCCAGTCGGCTGTTATTTGCCATTAGTCTTTCCATCCTGTTGTTTTGTTTTATTGATCAGGTGAGTTTTAGACAGATAAAATTAAAAAATAGGGGAATTTCGTGGGAAGTCATAGGCTCATCTTTGGAAGACCAGAGCAGAACAGAGAAAATACAAGGGAGCACCACAGGGACTATTGTGCATCAGTCCTAAAATGAAGTTATAGCTGCAATAGTACATTCACTAAAGGAGCAGCTGCTTCCTGTTTAGATGTTTTCTTGTTTTTTGATCATTTGCGCAGATTTCAGTGTTTGATAGTCACATTTGAAATCATTTTCATCTTCACATGAAGTTTTAAAATTCATATGGTTGCTCAAGTACCACCGTCAGTAAAAGTGTTTCCAGACTTAAGTCTGCATTATTGTAGATTAGACTGGACCAGTTTGCTGAGTTCAGATTTTCTTTCACAGTCAGACATATTTTTTATCACACTGATAAAAACTGAAACTAAAACAAAATTAAATGTTTAATCCAGAAATCAAAATCCTCACACGGTAAAGCTGAAAACATTTCTGTTTAATCTGTTTTAAAATTTATTTTTGTGAGAAACATTCTTATGCTTAATAAATTACCACAAAGTTAAAGATTCAAAAGAAAAGTCAAAAGAAATCAATTTCAGTTTCTCATCTACAAAATGAATTTTACAGGTAAATACTGCTTTGATGAGGCAAAATCTTTCCAGAAGCATTTCTAATCAGACACGAGTGTTTTTGGGTTCAGATTTTGATACTTTTTAAAAGCAGATAATATAATTGCTTATGTTGAACAATTATTCTGTTGAAATTTGAATTAACTATCGAAAATATTCAATTACATGTGAGTGATGGACTTCTTAATATCCGCGAAGTTGCAGTGAGGTTCTCCTCAGTTATTCCAACATGTTGATGAAACATTTAAAGCTGTTGCACTTAGTCACAGACTTCAAAGGTTCAAAATGTAAATGTTTCCTGTGGTACCACTTTAAAAGGGAACATCATCATGAAAACCAAACAACCAATGTGCTTCGGCTTAAAGCACCTATAATTGATATTTTTCTGACAATGTATGAAATGACAATGAGAAAACAATGTGACAATGATTACCTTAACATCCAGAAACCACCCCAATTTTTGTCCTTAATCCAAAAAAAAAAAAAAAACCCATTCCTACTGAGCCGTTTTCATGGCTATTGAAAATGAGTATTCCACTAATATTCCAATTTACATGCCGCTGTGCATACTCTAATTAACGAACACAGCCTCACACCTTCATTCACCATCCTGAAAGGGTTGGCGTTGCTATATTTGCATATATCCAAAAACCTGTTGATTTCCAAGTCTTTCAAAATGTTTTAAAGCAGGTGTGTGTTTCCCTTCCAACCAGTAATGTGGCTTTTTCTTTTGTCTGTGTGTGTGTCTATCCCAGCCTTGCAAACTGTTGGCTCGGCAATGTGCAGAGCTCATAGTAAACAGGCAAGAAGCCATGTGTTGCAAACTGCAGTGAAAACCCTAAATGAGATGCATATTCTGAATGTGCTGTGTGCAGTATATTGTATCCAAAGAATGCTCCTAAAACCCAAATAATACCTCAAATATCCTCGTTGGAACATGATAGATTTGGAATAAGGTTTAATTCTGAAAATCCAACCAGAATATCCTGTTTCCATGACCTATATCAAGTTACCATATTCAGAATAATAGTGGAATATTAATGTGCAATTAAACATCATCAATGTGAAAGGGTTCACTCACAGCGATGAACCTACAGAGATTTATCAGCTGAATCTGCAGGTCCCCTCAGTTTTAATAAATGTCATATTGAGATTCAGCTCATTGTTTAGCTTTTCAACCCACAACTTAATTGTTTTTGTTCACTCTTACTGCTCTCGTGGGGTCATTTTTGTCTGTTGTGTGTCCCAACAAATGTTTTAAACAGACAACCAGTTTATTTAATTTTACCCTTTCCCACTTATCATTTCTCTGCAGAGGGCACAGAGATAATTGAAGCAGTCTTATTCTTATTATTTCTCCACATGACAGAAAATACTTGCCTGTCCAGCCCTCAGTTTCAGTGGGCAATGACTCATCTGAAAACAGTTGAACTTGAAGTGCTGCATGCATTTCCAAAAAATCTTTATAATAAACTGGAGGTGAGAATGCCATTGAATTTGTATCTGTCTCTGGACAGAAAAAAAAAAAATGTTCATAATCCACCCCACATCACAGTTGGATGTGGTCACATATTGTCTGTTGAACCTGACCACATCTAATGGTGATATGGTGTTGCACAGTGTGTGGACAGAGCTTGCAGCAGCTCCTACCTGGCAATGCAAGCTGAATATCTAGTCAAAATGTAGTTATTCTTTTTTTTTTTTTAATGTGAATATTTTTCCTATGAACCATTGGGATGCACTGGGTCTTCTGTGTGTATAATCCTTTTACAAACAGACTCTCAAGTCTGTTGTCTTGTAAAGCAACAGGTTGCCTCCTTTCATCAGCTTTAATCGTCAAGCTTTGGTTTGTACTTTAAACTATCGAGTTAAAACTGAGCAGATGCTGCTGGAAGTTGAATTTCCAGTAATGTATCTTTATAATTCATGTTATATGTATATACTCACAACAAACTGAGCAAGGCTGGTCAACATTACAGCTTGCACCTTAAATATACTGAATAAACACACTGACATATTTAAAGCTTCTACACACACAGAATCCACCCACACAGATAATTTCACTCACAACCTGGATTCCAAAAACCTGTGATGCTGTGTAAAATGTAAATTAAAAAGAGAACGCAATTATTTGCAAACAAATTGTATTTTAACAAAGTGTTCCTGAGCCCATGTGGTAAAATCCGTTGCACAGGTCTAATCACGGCTTTTACAGCACTTATCGCAAAGAGCACTGGGTTCTCTGGTGTCCTGGCAGAATTCCCAACTTGGCTATCTCCATCTGACTCCGAATCATCTCTGTAATTCGCTCAAGAGCATTCTAGCAAAAAAGGCTGCCATGCATCACCCAGGCAGGCACTATACAACGATGGTTGAGGGTGAGTTTTCCCTCCCCTCACTGAGGCTCTTGGAGTGTCACGATAAAGCTCGACATAGATTTAATCCATTGCTATTGATTATTAATATCAGGAAGAATAATAGTAACACCAGTGTGTTTTTCTCAAGATTTGCACAAAACTGAAAAGAGGTAAAAATGTATATTAAAAAAAATAAAACCAAATAATAAAATAAACTCAGCATGACAATTAATAATATAGGTCAGACATATAAAATAAATACATGCAAAAAAGCTATTATATTTTGTCATTTTATTTTAGTTATTAGCCACTACTTACCTGTCTTTGCTCCGGTAGTTTGATTTGATTGTTGACTTTTTTTTGTTTTTGTTTTGTTTTTTCATTTTTTTCAAAGGTAAAAGCTGGTTCAAACTTAATCCAGAGCTGCTTTGAAAGCAACAAGTCCTCAAGCCCAAATCTGACCAAAATGTTGGATCATTCGAAGCAGGTTTCACTCCTGTTCCTCCTGCCTGTCAATAGATTTTTAGATTCCAGCGTTCCTTTTCTTAGAGAGGCAGCTCTTTAGGCAGCTGTTCAGAACAGAACTTGCAGGGTATTGAGAAATCAGTCGCATCTTTTTGTGTTCGACTCACCTTTTCACCACAAAAATTTAACAAAGTATAATGACTGAAGAGAAAAAACAGGACAAAAACTGTCAAGAAAAAATCAAAAGAAATTTGAACAGAAAGAGATGAATGAGTCTGAATGTGTAGTTAGTGGACCCATGAAATCAGCAAACATGTTGTTGAATCAGAACATTTTGACAGATTGCAACTGTAATTTAATTTCATCACTTGTAGAAGCTCTTTAATCTGTTGTATTCCAAAGGTTTCATCTCATAGTTAAGGTTCCATGTTGAATAAAAAGATGCCAAGATAACTTCCTCCAAAATGAACGAATTATACTGTGAAACTATTCTGCAAGGTTTGCAACGATTGCATTTATTCTGAATACACTCTATGTTCCTAAAAACAGTACATGGGGTAGTTGGGGTTCAGTTCCAATTAGGTGGTGAATTAATAAATGTGTTAAAGGAAACAATAGTTAGCTAGCCAGCCAAATAGCATCAATTTAATTTGATATCTGGGGGTTGGTGAGGGAAATGTGATGCTATGTCAGAAAAGCGCACACTGAGCATTTTCATGTTAAGTTAGCGTTTCTGTAGAAGTTTGAGCAGCAGTACTGCAGACTGCCACAGGGGGCATCGTTTTTTGTAATGTAAAATGTGTTGATCGTTTGTTCAGACAGGCAGAAAACATGACTGGAGGTTGAACTGCTCGTTTTGATTTTTTCTCACTTGAGAGCAGATCAAGGTTTGCTTGACGATTATTTTTCTTTGAAGGAAAGCACTGTGACACTGAATTTGAGCTCTCACAGCTGTTGTTCACTATTTTTCTTTAGCATGTAGTTAAAGGCTTAGTCTGAACACATTAGTTTCTTCCCGTCTGCAAGATACAAAAATTTGCATGCCAGTGTTACTTTATGTGTCCTCATGCAGTCTCATCCCTCAATTGTCTTTGTCTACTGATAAACCAGTCTCCTCTCTTTTCAGCCAACCCTGCTTTCTCTCCCCCTCTTCCACCCCTGAATCATCCAGATGTTTAACCTTTGAGGTGTTTCTTTATATAATATAGGGCTACATTCCGAAAAGCAAATGGGAGATGGACACCTCTGAGGCAAAACTCGGTAGGTATTCCTTTTTGTTGGGCTTTATTTTATGACTGACTACCCCAGTTTTATGATGTTTATGATGTCTTATAGCTGTGCTATGCTTGTATCTAATTACACGTCAACGTCTTTTTCATGAAAAATATTTCCAAAGGAGCTATTCACATGAAATCTAGACCACATGTTGGTATTAGCTCAGTAAGACTACACATAAAGAAATCTTAACATTCTACTCAATAAAAAAGTTACATGCAGAAGTATTGAACACAGTAAGAAAAAGCACTAAACCATTTGATTCCACAAATTAGTTACTCCTACCTGCGCTAATAAGATTGTAAGTGAATCTTGGTAGGTTTGTACTTACAGTCTTTCAGAATTATTGCAAGTAAATCATTTGTTACCTAGCAGTCACACAATAAACATCAGATGGGTAGAGGGAAAGAGCTTTCCCAAGACCTTCAACAACATTGTTAAGCAACATAGGAATGGAACTGGTTACAGAGGGATTTCTGAACCATCTATATGTGCCTATAAGCACCATTAGTGCCATTATCTGTAATTGGGAAGAACATCAGTCTGTCATCAACCAACCATGCACGGGAGCTCCTCGCAAAATTTCCAACAGAGCATTAAAAGTTATTCAGAAGAGTAGCCCAAGAGCCAAGGACCACCTAAAAAGATTTCCAGAAAGAGTCATCACAGAGAAAACGGGCAATGCACCCTACTGCTATGGTCTCCATGCACCATCACCCAAGAAGACTCCATTACTAAGAAAAATGCATGTTGAAGCTTGTTTGAAGTTCACTACACAACATTTGGAGAGGCCTGTAGATTATTGGGAGAATGTCATCTGGACAGATGAGACAAAAGTCAGACTTTTCCATGACAATCCGACAATACGATGTTTGGAGGATAAATGGCTCTGTATATGACCCTAAAAATACCTACAATGAAGATCAGAGGTGGAAACATTGAGGTATGGAGCCATTTCTCTTCTTATGCTACTGGCAGAATCCATATTATCAAAAGTAAGATAAACAGAAACGTACCTTGAAATTCTGGAGAAGAATCTGGTGCCGTCCACCAGGACGATGAGATGCGGGCGAACCTTCCAGGACAGTGATCCAAAACCTACTGCAAAGAAGACTGTCAATTGGTTCCAGAGGAAGGAAACAAAGGTGCTGAAACAGCCCAGTTAATCACTAGACTTAAACCCAACAGAACGTTTGTGGAAGGAACCGGAGACCAAGATTCACCAGCCCCAGAATCTTCAAGATGTCAATACAATGTGGAAGAATGGGTCTGAATCCACTCTGAACACTGCGAGAGATTACTTTCTTCATACAGGAAGCATCTCGCAACTGACATCACCAAGGATAAAATAAATTTCAGTTACTGTGTTCAATACTTTTTCCCTGTGTCAGATTCAAAAACTTTATTGTCATTAATGCAGGCAATAATGGAAAATTGTCTTTTGCCAAATTGGAAGTATGTTTAATGAACAATTTACATGCCAGCAACAGACATGCATACCAAGCAGAGACGGCTTTCATGTAACCACAAAACCAGCTGAGCTAGCACGCAGTTTGAAGTATGGCTGTGCAAGGCTACACAGAAAGCAAAGTGAAAAAACAGTTTCCCACATCCAACCTGCTATTTGTCATTTAATTGGCTTCAAATGAGCCTTAAAATTTGCAGTTTCTCTTGACTGTCACTCAATATTAAATGAGCCATTATTGCTTTTTTATGCTAGATGCTACTAGCCACATTAGCCACAGAAAGTCAAATTCAACAGGACAACCAGAAAAATAAACAGTAAAGCAACATAAAAAAGGCAAAAAGTTACAGGTTGAGCTGCATGCCTACATACATGCCTGAGCTAAAGTATTTATTCAAATCCTGCTACATGGCCCCCAAAGGTGTCTGAAGCAACGTGAGTGTGGGACTTTTCCGGTTGTTGTGGGGACATTCCCATCATGTTAATCCTTTGGGTCTTCCTTGGAAGATGGCAGTAGATGAAGATTTTTTTGTTGGATCTTCCAACAACAGAGAAATTGGCATGCATTGCTCATAATGTTACCTTCCACATCTTCATGTTAGTGAAGTTAGCATTCTAGTGAGGAAAGTAGCAGTTTGTGGATGTAACTCCAGTTTTATGAGTATGTGCATAAGTATGTTATCACAACCACAGTAAACCCCATTATTTGTCACATGCGAAAACATTTATTACAGTAATGACAGTATTGTACAATCCATTGAGCATGACAGCCCTAACATGTTGAATACTCATTTACTCAACTGTATGTACATCAAGTCCATAAGGAGAAATGGTCCTATGTGTGAATTATGACCCTCTGTCTCTGCACAGAGCATGACAATCTAAGATATTCATGTTGGGATAGATAGATACTTCAAATTTAACAGTCTTAATAAAGCCCACTTTAGTGTGTATCTGAAGAAAACATGTCTTCATATGAAGGGTGAATGTTCTGAGAAAATTAAAAGATCAGGTGGTCATCAGATGGTTCATCCAATCACCTGCCAAGTATTATTTGAAATTGATGATGGATCTGTGTAACAAACCATCTGGCACATCAGGTCAGGTTCCACATCTGGTCAAGAAATGGGAAGGGTTGAGGCTGGCCTGTTAAGGAGAAATGAATGTTAGGTTAGTTGACGATTTAATGGGAGGATAGAGCTGACCTGAACAGTAATCCTCCATTTGTACAGACAAGTTGGACGGTCTGGGGAGCAGTGGGAAGAGGAAACGTGAAGACATGGCAGGCCTAGATCACTACCTTCAGCTGCCAGACGACTATGCCACACGCATGTCCGAACCAGGAAAGAAAAGGGTAAAATGACAAGTTGTGCTCCAGAGCTGAGCTTGAAATTTATTTGACAACATGTCAGTTAACAAAAAAATACTGAATGTAAAAATCCAGACACTCCTCTTTGTCAAATTAAATATTAAATACGGTAAGTGAAATCATGCTCCTTCACTATTTTCCTGGTCATAACACACCTCCCCCGGTTGCTCTCCTTTGTGTTAAGGTTCGATGGGCTGATCTTGAAGAGCAGAAGGATGCAGATAGAAAGCGCGCCATCGGCTTTGTGGTTGGTCAAACGGACTGGGAGAAAATAACGGATGAGAGCGGCCAGCTGGCCCAAAGAGCTCTCAACCGTACCAAGTATTTCTAAGAAGATAATCTTGTCCCCTTTGTTTCCCCTCATTGAAAGGTATGTCTGTTCCTCTTTTGCCTCATGCTGTCAGGATAGCTGTCGATGTTGCTGCTAAAAGTTTAAAAATCAGATCTGTGTTTTATTGATTAGTGTTCTAATGTTGAAAATGTTTTCATATTGTTGCACTTTTAAGGACTTGATGATGACGTGTTGGAGGCCTTTTCTTATTACATGCCCTCCATTGAAAATATACTGCATAAAAACATGGAGAATCTTTGTTCAATCCAGTTTTATCTCATCATTGTTCAGCAAGTCGTTTCTTCAGAAAGGCATTTCCAACCTTAAGCTCAGTAAATAAAATGTTATGAATAATTCAAAAAGTAACTTCATGAAGTTTGTTTGGGGGAATATATTTTTACTGATTAAAAACAACTGTAATGCCTTCTGTACTGATACAAATACAGTTGTAACAGTGCTTTATTTTGTATAGCTATAATCATGAAAGATATCAGAATGTCTTAATGTACCTGAATTTACAGAACTTTTATTTATTGGGGAAAAAGTTCTTTAATTATCGCATTAGAACGTTTAACTTGGTGTCAATACAAGACACCACAACAAATCTGTGTTTGACCAAATTAGGAATGATTTCTTTTTTCTCTCTGCAGGTGTCCTGAATGTGAAAACTCTGAAGCTTACATGAGACCTGTCGAGGTGACATCACCAGAAGTTATCAAATTTTAGTTATTTAACTGAAGTATGGAGTATTTTTTTTTCTTTTGAAGCAGGCACTCTGGTTATTCTAGTCATGTATCCTGTATTCAGTCACGTTTCTTGCTGTTTTATACTTCATACATTCTGTACTGTAAACCTGTAGCACTGTTTCTTGGTTCATGCATACTTGAAAAAGACAATAAAAGTGTCAAAAAATTGCTTGCTTGGGGAGTCGTTCTTGAGTTGTAATTTGGACTTCATCAACAAGAAGACTGAAGGGCTCAAGAAGACTGAAAGGCTTTTGCCACTTTTTATGAGGATGTCCAAACACAGGTAATGGAACATGTAGACAATTGAAGCAATAAATTCCTCAGTATGTGCTATATTGACTGAGAAAGTGAAGCGCTATGGCTTGCTGAGCCCTGCTCACAGTGTCTACATGTACCAGGACGTTGCTAAGCAGATTAATTCCTGCATTTGATCACTTTTTTTCCACACATAGCTATGTCGTTACCTTCTGGGCAGTCTACCAAGTACATTTATATTCAGTGATCACGGAACAGAGTGAGCTTTTGCGTAATAACAAAGCTAAAGTTAACTGAGTTAACTGTTGTGAAGATATCTACGGAAGTTAGCATGCTAACCAGCTAGCTGCAGTATGTCCTGTCTTGTAATAGCACTTTGTACCTCAAGGGGTGAAAGTCCGATGATATAGCCCCCCGTAGTTTCATCTGGTAGATGTATGCAAGTTTGCTACATTTCACAAGCTGTCTTAACTTTTTAATCTAGTAAGTAAGCAAAATAAACTCACAAAATTTCAAGAAATTAAACATTCTCAAAATTGTCCTTATTAAACAGAAAAATATAACTGTCCACCTCCTGAATTCATGTTTCTCTCTTACCAAACTAAGAAACCAAGGTTGCTCATTGTAAAACACACTTCATTCAAACTCAGCAGAAACAAAATAAAACTCACCAAAACGGTGTTGTCTTTCCATTGTTACAACAATCACCAGCGCTTGATTAGTTCTCTGAGTTAAATGTACAAATATTCCAGCTCTAAATGATGCATTTCCATGCTGGTGATGCCCGACCTTCCTCTCGCTGCTCTCCTTGTTCACGCCTCTCCTGTCCTGGCCTGTTGCATCTTTATTGTTCCCGGAGTCTAGAGAGCTGGTTGAAGCCGCTGTAAATCAGCTCTGCACTATTTTTCCTGCCACAAAACTGGCCTCCTTTGGTCTTGGAGGCTGTGTTAAGTCTCAATCTGGCCGTGTTGCTTGGCTACTGAGCTTGGTTGGTTGGTTGCGGTATCAACACCAACAATCGCCCAGTGCTCTGAGCTCTCAGTCAGGGCAGACTCTAGTCAGCATAGCTAACTGAGCTAACTAGCTACAGCAGCTAGTAGCTACAGCCAAAGATGGCTACAACAAACAGTATAGTGAACAGCAGTCAGTGGTTACTCTGGTGATATGCTGTTTGTTTGGCGCAACCTTCAGCAGGTGGCCTGTTACATACCTATACCTATACATTGTTCCTTTAATGTTCACAGTTTATCCTGACTGTCCCTCAGTATTACAACCCAGATTCCATAAAAGTTGGGACACTGTGTGAAAGATAAAACGAAATTTGATAATTTGGTCATCAATTTGACATATACTCAATTAAAAACGGTCATTGTGGCTTGAATAGGTTTGCGCAAGTATCAGAAGACGATGTGTAATGGAGGTGCATGATTGAAGGACCGAAAACACCCACCTCACTGTATCTGTGACTTGGAATCAGAATAGAACAATTAGAGCATTAAAGGAAATGCAGAAAAGGTCCAGATTCTACAGTCCTGTAGTGCACAGGGTTGTCAATCTCTCCATTAGCATATTTCTACATTCAAAGTCAAAACATGAAAATCTTACCTGTACCATATCCAGCTGATTATTACTACATGTGATCACTAATGCACATTATCACAGCCACAATTAACCATAATATTAATGTCAATGACAAAGAACAATGTAAATGAAGTACTTTTATTTTGGTAGTGTAGGTGTATGATAATAATAATTACAATAATAATAAAGACTGGCTTTTTTAAGTCAATTTTATAATAACAAACTTTGCACTTGTGAAGCAAAAGGTCCAGAATTTTCACACGAGAAATTTTCCATCTGGATTATCAGCAACTGAAGTCAAAGC
The DNA here is from genome assembly GCF_039877785.1 of Chaetodon trifascialis. NCBI lineage: Eukaryota > Metazoa > Chordata > Actinopteri > Chaetodontiformes > Chaetodontidae > Chaetodon > Chaetodon trifascialis. Next base: position 10,902,467 of record NC_092074.1, on the reverse strand, counting down.
AAGGGTCATCAATTATGACTGAACACAAGGAACCACTGATGAAGACCATGTCTGCTTTGGACAGCCAGGCACAGTGTGTCACTGTAAAGTGAATGGATGGATCTTCATGGTGAGTATGGAAGAGAGGCAGAAACATGAGTTTATTTTTGAAGCAGTGGCCGAGATGACAGACATAATGTAATCATTCAGTAACCTTAAAATTCATGTAATTTCCATTTTTCTTTACATACATACATACAAAATGGTAATAATGAGCTCTGCTGAAAATTAAACATTTTGTCTTTTGTGGCGTGGACTTTGTTTTGTGTTTATTAAAGAAAAATGTTTCTCTAAAACCATAAAATGTGTTCTTTGTTGCACTTTGTGACTTGAAGACATTTCACTGATAAAATTGTTTCCCAAACATACAAAATATGTATTATTGCTATATAATATTAGCAGAATACATATTGTGTCAAACTGCCGAGTGTGGAGATTGGAGATGTGTGGACATATATTTCCTGTTTTAGAGCAAAGTATGATCTCTGAAAAACACCAAATAGTTTGCTAATCAAGGCACGAGTAAGTCCACATTGTGACAGTAACCATTGTGGCACATGATGTCTTCTGCTTGCTTCTTATCCAGAGTGATGGCTTTTGAATTCAGCTGGTACGTCACTGTCCAGTTTACAGATCACCTTGTAGATGGCCTTCTTCCACGAGGGATCACGATCCTTGCCCATTGAGATGGCAATGTAAAATTCTCGCAGTGTAATCTCAGCAACCTCCAGGAATCTGTCAGGGACCTGTGAACCCACAGGAGAGATTAACATAAACACCTGCAATACTCCAAAGTCCTGTTTGTGTTTGACATGAAGGGGAGGTGTGATAGATTGACATTTAACATAATCAGAATGAGTCAAGTCAAGGTAAGTAACAAGTCAACACAGCAAAGGGAATATGATGAACACAAATTTCAACTACAGTACATACACAACACTTTATATCTGTCTCTTCTTATACTTTTCCCTACTTTTATTACTTCATAATCTGAACCTTCTGTTTTTTCTGCTGTCATATACTTGAATACCTGTACAAGTTTCTATAACTCAGAAATATTGTTGAAGTCACACAAAATATCAGCAGGTGAGCAGTATTTGGCTTTACAGCACACTCAAACATTCAGTCTACTGTCAAAGATCTTAAAGTACATGAAGTGAAGACACTGTGTCAGTGTTGTTAAGTAGTAATATTGTGGAATATTCCACTTACTTCATGATCATGCCAACACTTCACGAATGAGAGTAGGGGTCTTGAGAGAAGAAAATCTTTTGAGGAAAAATAAAATGGCCTTAAATATGTTTTGATGTTCTTAATCATTTTTTACTGGAAAAATATCTCTGCCTTTTAAATTGTCAGTTCTCCCTGAAAACTACAGCCCGACCAAAAAAATAAACAGAATTCAGTTTCTTCTGTCAAATGACTCCCATGTTCTCTCTACAAGAGTCTCAACTCTTTACTTTGGCACACCCTTTTTTCCTGCTGTTTTTGGCTCCTGTTCCTCGAAGGTTGAACGCAAACTGAAACCAATCCCACCAGCTAAACGGTGCCACTCTGACAGCTAACATGTTTTGGCCTGTTGATCTTGAATTTCTGTCTTTTTTTTTTTTCTTTTTTTTTGGTCCTTGATGCTTCACGCTGGGTGTAATAGCATGAGGATTTCCATTTGACTAAATTTTGAATCTTGTACAGAATACTTAAACAGGGCTTCAACGTGTCAGACATGTTGTTTTTAGCTAAAACTTTAATGAATTTAAAATAGTTCACAATATTTTAACTGGTTAATTGTCCAATGTTCTGTCGCTTATGAGGGGCCAATTTAATCAACCCATAATTAATTAACTGTATCATTAGGAATAATCACATGGGGCTAGAAACTATTGAAAAAAGTCTATACAAAGCTAAATAATTCTAGGCCACATCGTCCCGACTGGTTTTCCATCATACTTTCATACTTTGGCTGGTGTGATGGTGTGAAAACAACTTCTTTCTTTTTGTGTTGATTTTGACGGTTTCTGTGGACAAATGTGGTAGTGTATCCTGGAATGAAGACCGCCTGGTGTCATAAAGATCTTGATCTGGCTTACATGTGCATTTTTTTTGGAAGCAAGCTACAGGAGAAGGTCATGTTGAGGCTCCAAGGACTAAGATTTGACCAAAAACCAAGGAAAACCAGGGAAAACAATGGTGGTGCCCATTCAATACCTCGTGCGATGATTTATGTAATACTATCTAACTTCTTCACAATTTATTTGTATTTGCTGTTACTTGCACTTTGAGTTCTGTTAATAAAATCAAATAGTTTACATTTTGTTTATTTGAAAATATAGTCTTTTACACTCCTATTATTTATTTTTTCAGTGATTGTAGGACAGTAAACGGTTTTTCACACAAACTTGGCTTATTATTCAGTATGTACAACTCTTCATAGCAGAGGCAAATTTGCCATGCCATCTTCAATATGATGGAAGCCTGCTTAGGTCTGTTCAAACTGACCAATCAGAACACACTGGGCTTGTCAGGAGGGGGCGAGGCTTAAAGAGGCAGGCACAAAAACAGTGTGTCAGACGGTGAATAGAGGTGCTGCAGCAATGGTCGGTGTGAGACAAAAAAATGTGGTTTTTGAATATTAAAACATTCTAGCATTTTCTAGTAGATACCCAAAATTAAAGTATGAACCTAACAATGAGCATAATATGGGACCTTTAAACCATTAGACATGCACATCCTGAGAGAAAAAATGCTCATTATACTAATGAACAGTCATCTGAGGATAAATAGTGGACAAGAATATGATTGATTCAACAAAAACTATATCTATGCAAGGCAAGCATGTATAACCCACTGATTTTACAGGTTGGTGTTACTGGGAGGTCACACTGATTGTGATGAATGCATTGCCCTCTGACAGAAATTCATTGATTTCAAATCCGATACTGAAGCGTGTGTTATATCTGTGACTCAAATTTGCAAATAAGATGTGTCATCAGACACTAAAATCTGTTTACCAAGCTGCAAAGTTATGGGCTGGATATTGACCAACGACCAGAATTGATTTTGTGAGTGTAGAACTTTATATTGGATTTTCATCACAGGAACAATAATCTAAATCTGAATTGCTGTTCTCATCAAGAATAACCGTACATTTGGGCATTAACCACTCCTTAGACTCTGCATCTCTATTTTGCAACAGCAGAAACACAAAATTCAATCAGTGTGACCACAGCACTTAAGTACCTACTGACCAAAGCCAAACCGAGTCAAGCTGACTATCCCTAAAGCCTAGCTTTGCAATGCTTACGTTACCTAAAGTCAGTCTTGGCAATCAAACTTGGTACACATACTGGAAGGTCAAAGCCTGGTCATAAATAGGCATTTCCACTTCAGTGGTCTAGTCTTTCAACTTTATACAAACCGCTGTTGATTGCCTATTGTTGATGGCATCAGTATTAAAGTGAGACTATAACCCTTAAAATAGTACATGCAAGCTTTGCAGCAACATATGCTGCCATCCAGATGACATGTTCTTCAGGGATGTTCCTACTTATTTCTGCAAGACAATGCTAAACCACATTCTGCACGTGTTACAGCAGCATGGCTTCATATTAATGGTGTGGATACTGGACCTGCCTGCAGTCCAGACCTGTCTTCCACTGAAAATATGTGGTGCATTATGAAGAGCAAGATTCAACAACAGAGACCTTACCTGAAGTCTAAATCAAGCAAGAATGGGAAACTTTCAGAACTTCAGCAATTAGTGTCTTCTTTTCTCAAATGCTGACTGAGTGTCATAAAGGAAAAGGTGACGTGACACAATAGTAAACATGACCCTGCCCCAACTTTTTTGGAACATGTTGCAGGCATCATATTCAGAATGAGCGTATTTACAAAAAAAAAATACTAATAATAATAAAGTTTATCCATTCAAACATTAAATATCTTGTCTTATATTAAATCACTCGTGCAACTGTCCCTCACTGATTTCTTCAGATCAATTATAATTGCAGTGAAGTGAACAGATGAGTAAATCAAATTTGGCTTTGAGACTATTGAGATACATAAAGTCCCGCACTGATTGGCTCTGTAATTTGCTGCAAACCAGACATGTTTGAAGTTATGGTGAAAAACACTGAACAAACTGTTATCTATGGATAATCCTGACCACCCACGTACTGGACAGACAGGTTCAGCTTCACTGTCACCAGGTACAGGATACAGGAAATCTTCCCCTGTCCAAAGCACTTACTCCCTACAACACCTCACCTCTGTCTGATAGAGAATTCGCAGAACTCTATAGTTTCTGCCTCAACCAAACTCTGTTTTGCTTCTTCAATCACTGTGCACATCTTTATACTACTATACTATACTATTTTACAGTATTCTGTTCTATTTTGGTATTTGTTGTGTTTGTTTTTCTACTAAGATGTATTTCTCTTTGTTACTATATTTGCTATATATACTGTGAATACTATGTGCACTCTGTGTATATTAGTGGTGTATTACTGTTCCCATACAATGCCTGGACAACCTGCTGCTGTAAAATGAGAATTTCCCTATTTTGGATCAATAAAGTAAATCTGTCAGTCAGTCAGTAACACACATCCAACAAAGGTAAATTGTGTTGGTCCGCACATGATCAAAATGAGACAACAATATGACCTCACTGAAAGCAAAACAGTGCATCAAAATGACTGAGTGACAAATCTGTGAGACCTCAGTAAAATCTCACCAGCATTTTGTAGCCAAAGAGCAACAAGCATTATCATGTGTCGCATCAGTTACCTGGAAGTCGTTGGCTTTATTGTAGTGCATGTTGAGAGCTCTGAAAAGTTCTGATTCTCTCCCCACAGTCAGACCTCTCACATCAGCCACTCCTTGAGCCAGAGGATGTTGGGCAAACTTCTCCATCTGGATGTAGTAAAACTCCTTGAAGTTACTGAACCACTTGATGAGCTGAGGGGTGATGCAGCGCATGAACTGAGCAGAAAAACAGGTAAGTGAGATGACCGAAGTGTGTAATCTGATAGACTGTAATTTGTAATTTTTGAGAGAGGAGGTGCTACACATGTTTTATGGTGTACAGTTAAAAACATCCATCCAATAAACTATGAATGAATAGTATTTTATTGCATCTTTGTGTTTCCCTTTTTACACATTTTGCGTTTTACAGAAATGCAATAATGATGTAGAGTTGTTCATTCTGATCTGATCATGCTTGATTATAATACTGCTGACAAATAAAAAACATAAAGACATTCACATGTGGACCTGATTCTTTTTTCAGTCATCTTTTATAAATATGATTCATTAAATAGACACAGCAAAACGGCATTTGTGACTAAAAACGTTTCATCATAACATTATTTTTTGTACGTCTTAACATAAATTAAACGTTGGAATATGAGCGCTGTGATTGGAAGATTCCGTCGCTAGCCGAGGAAAAACGTAACGTCTACCGGAAGCGGTCAGTAATAACACGTGATGTATATCCGTCATCAGTGTGCGCCTTGGACTAGAGTATCAGTTATTCAACGATATCGCCGCTTCTGAACGTGTTTGTGACATATTTTCACAAGGCGAAGCTTGCACATTTGTTACTCGGATAACAGTTCTTTTTTTTGTTATTATTACGGATGCGGTATTTACAATCTTTGTTTATCGTAAGTTAAAATGTAGCTATCCCTAAAATACAAGGGAGGTTAGCATTAGCTGTTAGCTTTTATAGCCACTCAGGCTATATGTAAGCACAAAGGCTGTGTGACGTTACACCGCCTATTCTCTCTGACAATGTACCCTTCCTGGGGAAATTTTGCTGGACCCCAGTCGCAAAACTACGGAGGGTTTGGGCCCCGCAAGCAGCCTGGTGGAGGCAATGCAGGCCCGGCAGCGGGGTTCGGCGGCTTCGAGGCCCCAGCCAGCGGCTCGCTGTTTTCCAGCTTGCAGGAGCAACACCTCCAGCAGATGCAGCAGCTGCAAATGCTGCATCAGAAACAGCTTCAGTCTGTGTTGCACCACGGCACCGCGGCTACTGCGTACGGTGGACACTCCGGTGGGCAACCAGGGACATCGTGGTATCCAGAAGGAGCAGGACACTTAGACAATAGTGTTGCAGCTCAGCCGTACTATAAACAAGACGAGACTCCTGGTCAGTCGACAAAAGGTCCTCCTGCTCCTCAGCAGGTTCACTCACAGCCTCCTCCACCCCCACCGCAACCCAAAGAACCCCAACCAGTTCCTCCCCCTCCAGAGTCCTCGTCAGTGAAGCCACCGGAGAGCCTCGGTGCTCCCAAAGAGGCCAACAAGAAGCACCCATCCACGACAGAAGACGACAAATCCTTACCTCTGCAGGTAATGTATCTGATTGTGTAGATGTGTTTTGGTGTTAAATCGCATGGATCTTATCACTTTGATAGATATTTTTGCATTATTTACTCTATCTGCAGCCAGATTTTACAGCCAACAAACACCTTCATTTAGGGGTTAAGTCAGTATTTGTGCATGAAGTGAATTTTGGCGTAGGTGGGATACTTTTTACGTTTCCAGAAAAGTGAAATCATTTTAAGGTACACTCAGAGGGTGTATGGTTTAAAATAAAACAAATGTGAAGCCAGGTTATATCACAGTTATCGTGGCACATTGAACAAGGAGTGAGTCGGTAATTCTGAGAAAGCAAAATTCCACACTGTGCAGTGTGAAAGTGAGAACAGGGATTTGTTAGTAAAGCTAACAGGTGACAGGCATGTGTCCCGTGTCAGGGTTTGTAAAGGCCATCTGTCAGCATGTTTGTGTTTTACTAATAAATCATCTCACCTCTACAAGTCACTGAATTGCGGTCACATTACAAGTGAGGTCAATGAGAAGAACAGGGTTCCTCGTGTGCGTTACCTGACAGATGTCCTTGTGATCGTTTCACCCAGGAGCAACAGCAACTTTGGTACAAACAGCATCTTCAGAATCTACAGAAGTTGAAGCAAGAGAGAGCCAGGCAAAGTCAGAAAGAGGGTGATGGTCCTGTGCCGCCACCAACCTCGGGCCAAGCAGGTCCTCCTCCTCCCCCTCCATCAGAACCACCAACAGGCATACCTCCTCCACCTCCTCCAAAAGAGGAGCCCCCAGTACCGCCTCCACCTCCCGAGGAAGGAAGGGTAAGTATTCCTAAAGTATTACAGCTGTGTGCATGTAAGATTTCAAACTTGAACTGGTTTTACACATCAAAGTATGTTTACAGGTCTTGGAGATTGCTAAAATGTTATAAAATATGTAAAACCCTGTAACCATCAGCTGTCAGTGAACTACTTGTGAATTTGAAGTTGGTGTGTACTGAAAGGCTGTTTTATAGGTTTGAGAAAAAAGTATTCAGCTTTGGGCTTTTATTGCTGTGCATTTCATCGTGAATGAAATTGTCGGAGTTTTTAAAATTGAATGGGTTTGTTCACTGTTTCACCGTACTATCAGCAACAACTGGTTAACAATGTCATATGATTAACTTGGCTTTTTAGTTGTGGGCGAGGCATGCATTTTTCTGTGATATATATATATATATATATATATATATATATATATATATATATGTTGTGATATAAAATGTAGTGTATAATTAATATCACCCTGTAGGCCCAATAGACTGTGGGGTCAGATGCTTTACAAGCTGGTCGGAAGGCAAAGCTGGGGACCAAGGTGTGCGGACTCCTTTCATCACAAACTGGTTCTAGGGATGTGGAATGTCACCTCTCTGGCTGGGAAGGAACCAGAGGTGGTGTGGGGGGTGTAGCTATAGTTAAGCTCAGATGTATTCATAGCACAGATTCTTGAACATAGTTTCTGGAGAGGGGCTGGACTCTAGAGTAAAGTAAAGTCCTTTATTCTGAAACAAAAAAGGCTTTGTCTGACAGGATCCATTTCTTAATGCTTTCAGACACTTAGAATAACACTCTGGGCCTGTCAGTGGTAAGAACAAGCACTTTTAGTGGAAATACATTGATTGTGTCCCCACAGGGATTACATTGCAGGCTTACTTCGCAAATGCTGGCTGCACTGCTGTTGTTCAACACTTGTCCTCAGTAGTCACTTGCATACAAAATGGTAAAATCGGTCTATAAACACAGGTAATATATGGCCCCAACTTCTCCCATTATTCTGGAACATTGAAGTCTTGGACTGGCACCAAAGCTGCCATGCACGGTGTCACATATTTCAGTGGCCTTTAAATTGCAATTTGTTTTTTAAGAATGTGGTTAATGGTTTTAAATGGCTCTTATATGCAATATTTTTGGGATAGTTTTAAATTTTGAAATTATAGAAATTGTGCGGAAGTCCTGCAAATCATTTGATGATTATTGTTGAGTATTGCATTTTGTGGAGCTCCAAAGTTCATACAAACATGTTGCTCATAAAACAGTGGCAGCATTTGAAGACTCAGGGAAAGCCTTACCCATATCCCTGACAGAGGTCTGTGAGGTAGTCAAGAAGCTTCTCAGCAGTAAGGTGCCAGGTGTGGATGAGATTCATCTTGAGATGTTGAAGGCTCTGGACATTGTTGTCTTGACAGACAGGCATTTTAAAGTGTCACATAGAGGCCAGAGACTGTACCTGTGTAGTGGCTGACTGGGGTGGTGGTTCCCATCTTCAAAAGGTGTGTTCTAATTATTGGGGTGCTGAGGTGGTTCTGGCATCTGATTAGAATACCTAGACTGCTGATAATTCCTTCTATTGAAGTTTAAGATTTATGGTAACATAACCCCAGCCTCTAAAATTAAAAAAACAAAAAACGTCATCCCTTCCGTTACAAACTACTTTCTGTTATGTAAGAATTATTGCTTTTGAGTTATAAAGATATGATTGCTCCAATCTTGCCGTGTTTATGTTCACAGCCCAAGATCCCACAAGACCCAGAGGAGGCTGCTCGCCTCCAGCAGTTACAGGCTGCAGCAGCACAGTGGCAACAGGTGCAGCAGCAGAGAGCAGGCGTACAATACCAGGCTCTCATGCAGCAGCACGGAAAGCTTCAGCAGATCCTGGAACAATACCAACAGCTGATTCAGCAACCTGCAAACCTACTGGTAGGTAAATGGTAGTTTCCATGACAGCTACAATCTGGCTAGTTATTTTCCCTCATCTTAAGATGACCTGTACAGAAAATCACAGGTGAAAAGAAAAGATCTGCTTAGTGGAACCAAAATAGGGTATAACAGTGGAGGAGCTGCAGCAACTCGGATCTGCAACCCCTGACAGCATCTTGGGAGGCCCATTTTTATTTTTACATATAATGTCTCAATTATTCTTTGTTCTGTATGTGCCCATATGGTAATACTAATACCAAAAATAAATAGCATCTTTTCCTCTATGGTCTTTCTTCCAGTCAATGTCTGCTGAAATGCAGCTGAGGCACTATGAAATGCAACAGCAGAAGTTCACCCCTTTATTCCAGGACTGGGATCGCTCCTTCATTCTGTGGCATGAGCAGTTCCAGACCTATCACCACAAAGACCAACTGCAGGACTATGAGCACCAATGGAAGCAGTGGAAGGAGCAGATGAATGCCACCAGTGCCCATCTTCAAGAAAGGGTGGCCACTCTCACTGCCATGGTGCCATTCACTTCAAGCCAGTACAACAGTGGGATGATGGGACAGTATGGCCAGTACCCAGGGCAAGACATGCAAATGCAGCAGCAGTCAGTAAAACCGGGTATGCAGCAATCCCCTTTGGCTGCTGGTCCCATTGCCTTTGGGCCATATTCAGCATCACCTGCTGGACCCCCTGTGAGAGGAAGTGGCCCTGCTGGCCCCCCCACCGTTCAGCCACCAAGCTTCAACAGCATTAGAGGTCCACGGTCAGTAAAGATTGGTTTTTACTGCTGTGATGAGCTTTTTTAAAAAATACATTTTGGAATGGGTTTTCAAAAGAAAAATGTTTCATAAAATCAGTGTTTGAATTCAGATGGAAATTCCGTCATGTTTACAGTGAATATGAATTGTTTTAAATCTTTAATAATGACGTTTTCTTACTATTTCTGTTTTCTTACGGGTCCCAGTGGAAACAACCCCAGATTTGACCAGCCACAGCAGCAGTTTGATGGCCCCCCAAGGTTCGACCAACCACAGCAACGCTTTGATGTTCCCCCAAGGTTTGACCAACCACAGCAACGCTTTGATGGTCCCCCTCGATTTGACCAACCACAGCAGCGCTTTGATGCCCCCCCTCGATTTGACCAACCAAGGCAACGGTTTGATGGTCCCCCCAGATTTGACCAACCAAGACAACGCTTTGATGGTCCCCCCAGATTTGACCAACCTCGATTTGGGCAGCAGCCTAGGTTCGAACAGCCCCCAAGGCACCCTGGCCCGCCGCCTCGTTTTGAACGCCCACCCGTACCGCAGCAAATACAACAGCAGAGTCCCCAACCTCAGGAGAAGGTTGAACCTGCCACTAAGCAACCTACTGGTATGGATTCTAAGACTCCTGTAAAATCAGCTGGGCAACCCCAGCCCGAAAAAGAAAAAAGTGAATCAGTACCAGATAAGAAGATCAATGATGAAGACATGACAGATGACAACTTGTTAGGAACTGAGGGTTTTTTTGTACAAAATGATCCCATTCCACAGACATTACAAACAAACACAAAGCCTGAAGAACCCGATGAGAATAATTCCTCTAACAATAGTGAAAAACCCAAAACTGTTAACAGCAAGCCTACCGTAATTGCCCCTCCTGCTATAGCATCAAAAAATACTGCTGCACAAGATGCCCCAAAACCAGACGGACCATTGACAAAAAACAAAAACCCAGTTGTTCCAAAGCCCCCAGCAGTCCAACAAGAGCCACAAGCTTCTGGCCAAATGCAGCCAACACCAGATCCTCCAAAGCCTCCCCCTGGTAGGGGACGAGGACAGCCCACAGTACCTGTCCAAATGCATGGACGAGGACGTGGGCAGAGGGCCGGTGGTGAATTCAGGGCACCAAACACTGTACCTCTTGGGGAGACAATAGGAGAAATGTCTTATGACTACATACCACCTGAAGAGGACTTTGAGATGCCAGAAGAGCAAGAAGAGTATCAGGAAGAGTATCACTGGCAAGATTCTTCATACGACGATTGTGGTGGTGGGGAATCAGAGGTGCCCCCTGAGGAAATGTGGATGCCAGAGGAACATCACTTCCCAACAGAGGAAGAGTATTATGAAGAGCCACTCGGAGGACTCCCTGTGGGGAGAGGAGGGCCCTCCATGGGAAGAGGAGGCCCACCTATGGGTAGAGGTGGTCCTCCTATGGGAAGAGGAGGCCCACCTATGGGTAGAGGTGGTCCTCCTATGGGAAGAGGAGGTATACCTATTGGTAGAGGAGGTCCGCCCATGGGTAGAGGAGGTCCGCCTATGGGTAGAGGGGGTCCACCTATGGGTAGAGGAGGTCCGCCTATGGGTAGAGGAGGTCCGCCTATGGGTCGAGGAGGTCCTCCTATGGGTCGAGGAGGTCCGCCTATGGGTCGAGGAGGTCCTCCTATGGGTCGAGGAGGTCCGCCTATGGGTAGAGGAGGTCCACCTATGAGTAGAGGAGGTCCACCCCTCATGGGTAGAGGAGGACCACCCCTCATGCGAAGAGGCGGACCACCTATGGGAATAGGAGGGCCACCCATGGGAAGAGGAGAGCCAATGGACAGGCACTGGGAAGAACATGAGTCAGTGGAGTACTCGGAGGAAGGGGACCCTTACTGGGGAGAACGGACACTTCCAATGAGAGGCATGAGACCCCCATTTCCACCTGGTCGGGGTCGTCCCCCACGTGGTCTTCCTGGTTTCATGCACCCAGGGCGAGGACGACCCCCTTACCCAGGGCATGGCCCAGTGGATCATGAGCCATTAGGCCATGGAATGGAGACTGATAACGAAATGGATCCAGCAAGGGACCCCATGTACCATGGACATGACCCTCATAGCCATCCAATGCATCCTGATGTCGGACGAGGCAGGCGTTGCGTGCCACCACCACCTCATGAAATGATGGATCCTAGGGAGGAGCCATTGTACGACGAAGGAACAGAGAGAGAATTGGGGTGGCAGCCACCACATGGCAGAGGCCCTCCGCTGCCTCCACATGAGATAATAGATGCAGGAGGTATGAGAAGGAGACCTGTGGGTCGAGGAATGGCTAGAGGCATGTGGCGGCCAGGTCCAACACATGTGCAATATGAAGAGGGATATAATGAAGAATTTGTCGAGGATTCTGGTCATGGGAAAGATGGTTATCGCTGGCGGCCACCACAGGACAATCCCACTGGTGACTATGGGCATGAGGCCAATCATTATGAATCTGAACTGGACAGAGAGCGTGCTCCTCCTGAGAGGGACTATCCCCCCAGCATGGCACCACCAGAGACCTACAGAGATAGCCATTGGCGAGAGGAAAGAGAAAGAGGTCAACCATATCCTTATGATGAGCATGACAGGGGAAGAGGAGAACTTAGAATCCGTGATCACAGGGATGAGACCCCATACCGACAGGATGAGCCAACACACCCACCCCCACCAACTTCAGAATGGGATAGGCCTTCAAGATTTCCTCCACCCCCTGAGAGAACATATCCTGGTGATTATGAGGACCGCAGAGCTCGCTATGAAGGGCACAGAGAAAGAGATCCTTTGGATAGACCTCCACATTTACCTCCAGCTGCACCTGTCACAAACTTGCCAGGGAGCTCAGTTGATCCAGCACCACAAGGAACAAGCGGAGCAAATGTGCTTGCTCTCTCTCAACGTCAGCACGAGATCATCTTGAAAGCAGCTCAAGAGCTTAAACTTATGAGGTAATTTCTAGACAAGATAGAGCAGAATGCAATAACTTGCTAATCTTTTTTTGACATATGTTCAATTGAAAGCTGTACAAAGTTGATATATTTAATGTTTTGCCCCAATCAACTTCATTTTTTCTAAATATGCTTATTTTGAATTTGATGCCTTTGGATGTGCAGGGAATTACAGGAGGTGAAGACACCTGGTCCTGAACCTCAGCCTGGACCAGCTGACATCCTGCCTGAGCTTCCTGCTGGTCTTCTTGGTTTGGAGATTCCACCAGATGTCAGGACTGTTCTGAAGGTCATTTATATTTTTGAAGGCTAATTGTTTTAGCCCCATTAGAAAAAATTCCCCTAAGAATGCAAAGATTATTCGTTATGCAAGTTGGTTCAAACAGTGTTGGTAATTACGATAAGACCCTTTTTATTTTCCATACATTTTCATAAATTCAGTTTAAATTATATTGTTACTTTTTCATTTTGAATCTAACTGTTATATCCATATCATATCAAATCTGTCACTCTTAGGGCATGACTGCAGCTGCACACACAGGTGTAACTGAGTCTGTGTCTTTGGATACCAGGCCTGCTGCCACAGTTTATCAGTCATCTCTCTCTGCTGCACCCACACCTATAGTGATTCCAAAGACTGTGGATTATGGGCATGGTCATGGTATGAGCAGCCAAGATGAACACATTTAGTCAATTTAAGTTAAGTTTCAGGACTTTGTTGGTGACATTGACACTTAATGTTTCAGAGCCTGGAGCCACTGTTGAGCGGATTTCTTATGGTGAGAGAATTGTGTTGAGGCCTGACCCAATGCCATCAGACAGGGGTTATGAAAAAGGTGAGTTTCAATTCAACGAAGCTAAGAGCTTGCTTTTGCAACTTTGAACCATTGTCCATTGATGAACTATTTAATTCTCGTAGAACCTCTTGGTCCCAGAGATCCTTACAGCAGAGACCCGTATTTTGAAAGACGACCAGACCCTTATTTGGACCGCCGGGAGTACAGTAGAGAGAGGGAATTATACAGAGAGAAGCTTCCGCCTGAATATGAAAGAGAAAGATTTGAGAGGGAGCGCTTTCCCCCAAGAGACAGAGATGACAGGTAAGATGTTTAATCAGTGGCTCTGCAACTCTTTGCTGTTTTTTTTCTTCAAACGATAGGGAGGTGTGCTGCTTCCAAACATATGTAATATTCTTTTCTGTTTGTTTGTTTTTGGTTCAAGCACACAGTCCATGGTTGAAGAAAGGTACTATATCACATTGTGTCATACATTGTGATTCGTCATCAGTGTGTGGCAGTTTAATGAAATGAAACTTAATAATGCTCTTCCTCTGTGCAGACTGCCTTTACGCTCAGGATACAGGGAGAGAGAACGAGATCTTCGAGAGAAGGAGCGAAGTGGCAGTCGAGATCGAGATGAACATTACGGAAGGCCTGTTTATGATAGACCTCCATACGAGCGCACCGGACTTGACCGCAGTGCGCTTGATCGTTACAGCCACAGTTCCTCACCTTACGGTATGTTCAGTCCCATCTGTTTACAGACACATTTTCACATACTTCAGCTGTTTGATGGAATTTCACTGAAACTTTTTATTTATCAATTACTAAACTGAACTTTGTTGCACTATAGATGATACAGTTGAAAAAAGTCCAGCCAGTGAAGTAAATTTATAATAGGAAAAATGAATGCCAGTTCAAAAATACTTGAATTGCAAATAATCTCATACAGTGGACAGAAGAAGTTATCCAGAGGACCGCGGGCCTCCCACTGCACCACCCCTCCCACCTCCACCTCAGCCGCCCCCACGAGTGGAGAAGAAGCCAGAGATCAAGAATATCGACGATATCCTCAAACCACCTGGCAGATTGTCTCGGCCTGAAAGGGTACTAATTACTGCTGCAGTGTTCCTCCATGTACCAAATGACATTGTTACTATTGAGTACTTATTTCAGTGATGTATTTGAACAGATCGTCATCATTATGAGAGGGCTCCCAGGAAGCGGCAAAAGCCATGTTGCAAAGCTTATAAGGGTGAGTGGAGTCATACCAGCAAATCATACTGAAATGTAATTGTAATGTAAAGTGTGATGAAAAGTCCTTCCCAAAGGGTTGTTTTTTGCATCAATAAATATTATCACCTTTTGCAAATAGAAATGTGAACTCTTTGCAATTTCAATTTTGTTTTAAGGATAAGGAAGTCGATTGTGGCGGTGCACCTCCAAGAGTTCTTGTTTTGGATGACTACTTCATGACCGAGGTTGAGAAAGTTGAGAAAGACCCAGACACAGGGAGACGAGTCAAAGCCAAGGTGAGTCTGACAAGCCACATTAGCAACATGCTCATGCAGTTTACAGTTGGATATCAAATTCAGCATCACTGAGCTGATGTATTACACTTATTGTAAACATGATAAACCATGTAATACAATAAATCTGTCCCGCAGGTTCTTGAGTACGAGTATGAGCCAGAGATGGAGGACACCTACCGGAACAGCATGCTCAAAACCTTTAAGAAAACTCTGGATGACGGCTTTTTTCCCTTCATCATTTTAGACACTATTAATGACAGGGTTAAGCATTTTGATCAGTTTTGGAGTGCAGCCAAAACGAAAGGCTTTGAGGTGAGTCGTGTTCTTGAATGAGTCAGAAAAACCATGTTTCTCAAGTCGTCTCTGTGCTACAAAGGTTTTTGTTTTTCTTATGTCAAGGTGTACCTGGCTGAAATCACTGCAGACACTCAGACTTGTGCAAAGAGAAATGTCCATGGGCGCACACTTAAGGATATAATGAAGGTCAGTAAGACCCGCTCGCTCTCTCAGATTCATTTCTAATAGCAGTCATGTTCACTGAAGCTCATGCATGCTTCTTCTGTACCTCTTAATGGACCTCTCTATACACAGATGTCCAACAACTGGGAGCCTTCGCCACGTCACATGGTTCGCCTGGACGTCCGGTCCCTGCTTCAGGATGCTGCTATTGAGGAGGTGTGGTCTTCAGCACGTGACGGTTCTCATACTATTAGAGCCCTTAATCAGTAACTGAGTTAAATTAATATGAGTCTCTTATTAGGTTGAAATGGAAGACTTCAATCCAGATGATGAGCCCAAGGAACCCAAGGGAGAGGAGGAAGAAGAGGGTGATCTGGTAGGATGAAGAAATTTTACATTTTTAGCCACGTAGTTTTTAGAGTCATTAGAATTATTTGTCTTCCCATCCACCACATTAGGTTTATCTAGTCAGCTGTTATTTGCCATTAGTCTTTCCATCCTGTTGTTTTGTTTTATTGACCAGGTGAGTTTTAGACAGATAAAATCAAAAAATAGGAGAATTTCATGGCAAGTCATAGGCTCATCTTTTTCATGTAGATGCATGTTTATGTAGTCATTATCAGGTTTGTGAGGACGACCAGAGCAGAACAGAGATAATATAAGGGAGCGACACGGAGACTGTTGTGCATCAGCTGCAACAGTCCATTAACTAACAGAGCAGCTGCATTCCTATGCATAATCAATATCTCATTTATTTTGAATGCAAAATCACCACCAAGTTCAAAGTTCTGAGATTTCAATATCAATGATGTGTGACATATTTATTTTGCAAAGATGAGGTAAATGTTCCACTTGATATGACTGAAAACGTGCAGAAACATTTGGAATGAGACAGTTTCCTGTTTTTATGCCTCAGATTTTGAAAAAAGTTCAAAACAGATAATATAACCATGATGTGCAACTATTCTGATGACATTTGAACACACAATAGAAGAGTTAAAAAAAAGTCAAATTAACATGCACTGTTGTTGATAAAATCAGAGTGATGAACTTTCTCTTGTCCACTAAGTTGCGGTGAAACTCTCTCCTCAGTTCTGCTGATGTTTTGATGAAACCTTTACAGCTTAGTCAGATTTTGAAAGTTTCCAAATGTAAATGGTTTTTTACAGTACTACCTTCAGGGGGATTGTCCCCATGTCGAGTGTACCAAACGTGAGACCAAACTGGTCTGCTCGACAAAATGTCATGAGTTTGTGAAAATGAAAAAGTCATTTTCATTCAAACAAAGAGAGGAGGAGGAAATCCCATCAGTCAACGGCTTTAGGCACACAGTTGTCTACTGATTAAAGACCTAACAACAAATTCACTTCATTTTAAAAAGCTTAAAATCAGTATTTTCATTAGAACAATGTATGAAATTCCACTTTGACAACAGTGAGACAATATGAAAGGGAGCACTCGCATTGATGAACCTGCAAAGACTGATGACTGGAGTCTGAGGCTGCACTCAGCCTTAAGAAGCTTCACAGTGAGTTTCAGCTCGTTCTTAGCTGACAAGCACAAAACTTTGATTTTGTTCACTCTCTCAGCTCTCGTGCCATCATTTTTGTTTCTTGTGTCTCAGAACAAATGTTTGAAATTTTAGTTGCTCACTGGCATTTCTCTGCAGAGGCACAGAGATAACTAAAGCAATCTTATTAAGGAAGCTGTAGGCATCATTGGTTTGAGTAGTTTAATGTCCTTCAAATGGAAGTGCAAGTTAAATGTATGAATAGTCGGAATGATTTCTCTGCATTGCATTATAAAATACTTGCCTGTCCATCCCTCTCAGTGGGCAATGACTCATCTGAAAACAGTCGAACCTGAAGTGCTGCATGCAGCGAGAATGCAACTGAATTCATTCTGTCCAGAGAAAAAATGCATCTTGACTTAAATGTTCATAATACCTTCTTAACATTTTTTTTAAAGATTGCAAATATATGGCTCAGAATGAACAGTCAAATACATGAAACATTGTACATACATCTTCCTCCAAAAAATACTTTTGTTTTGGAAAGTATTGTATTACTCTCTTGTGAGAGTTTTCCTAGAAATTTGCTGTATGTGCTTGAGTATCATGAAAAAGCTTCATGAATGAAAGTTGTTTGCAGTATTTAATTATATTATCACCCATACTGTCACACACGCACACCGATACATATACATACATACATACATACATACATACATACATACATACATACATACATACATACATACATACATACAAACATATACATATGTTTGTGTGTGTGTTAGTCTAATACTAAAATGAGATCCTGTCCCACCTGTGTTAACATTAAAACACATAGTCAAACATTTTTAGCTAGTTGCAAGTACAGCAGAGAAGAAGTTTTGCCTGAAGTAATGCCATTTAAAATTAGATTTTTATTTATTTATTTTTTTTTTAACATGCTTTTGTTCTTTAAAGTTTACATTTGAAATATGAAAGACGAGATTTCCAGCAGTGTGTCATGGCACCATAAATCTGTTCATATGGTACAACAGCATACTAGGCAGTGAAAAAAGCTCTTGCAGCATGAGAGATTGCAGTGCTGTGTAGACCATCCTTGCATGAAAATCACCTCTAAGCTCAGGTCTGCACTGACCTTGTAATTTCCTGTCTGCCAGGTTTTGTTATGTGCCTTATTATTCACGAACAATGACAACTTTCTTTAAACATGACCAGACTTCATAAGCTGTCTTTGACATGATTGTCATGTATGATAACAAAATTATGTGTTTGTATGTTTGTGGTAAACCCGTGGTGTAGAAGTAAGCTCATTCTTGTAGGTATGCTTAATGAATTTTCAGTATAGAGAATGCAAATTTTCCAGAGGAATAATCAGCAAAAATAACCTGTTTGTCGACGTACAGTTTGATATCAACGTGCAGTCATTCATTCAGTTATTCCTCTTTGAGGATCCTTCAGTTATCTGATTAAAAAAGTAAAATATGCTTTGCACAAAATTCAAAGTAGTGACTGAAATGGTTGTGAACTATTTACCTAAAACCTCCAGGACAAAATGATGCTGTTACTCGGGCTTATAAATAAAAATGTAAAGCTGCTTTTATCATCATTACAATCAGCCAGTTAAGACCTGCAGTTCCAAACAGCGCATGTGTGTTTTCTCCCAAAGCTTCTTTTCATTTTGATTGTCGTGGCAGTACGAGACTGAAGTCACGTTCACCCTAATGTGAAAGTCAACTCCACAATAGCTTCTCATTTCCAGATACTTACAAATAATAATTACAATAATGCCTCTAAAATGTTTTCTTTTCTCATTTTGTTCTAAATCTTTCTTGACATCTTTAGTGAAGTACTGTGGATGAAATAAAGAAAATTTTACAACAAAAGGAATTCACATCAGACATGGTCATAAATTCACATATATAAACTTGCATCAAGATTTCATGAAGGCATACACAATATGGTAACACCCCACCAACAGCAAGAGTTAGGTCTACCATGCATTGGGCTACTTGGCAGGCAGACTTGGCACACACACACACACACACACACACACACACACCCACACCCAAAAAACACAGCACATTCTCCAGAGTTGTCCTAAAATGGCATGCTGCTCTACCCAGACTACAACAGCTTAAAGATACCATTTTATGCTCATTTTTAGTTTCAAATGTTCATTTTTTTTGTCAACTAGAAAATGTTTACATGCTATAATGTTCAAAAAGCTCATTATTTTTCTCAAACTGTTTATGCTGCACCACCTGTATTCACCCTCTGTTTGAAACGGTGCCTGTCTCTTTAAAACCCCACCTCCTAAACAGTCCAGTCTGCTCTGATTGGTAAGTTGTCACAGGCCTGAGCAGGCACCGCCCACCAGGTTTTCACATTGGCCGTTTCTCAATACCAAGTACGCCAAGTTCGGACTTACGAACTTGGCAGTTCGCACTTAGCAAGTTCGACTTGGGAGTACAGTCTCTCTAGGACGGGAGGACGCAGGACCGTCATTCTGCAATTGGGACAGCAGCGTACTTGATGACGTTAGCAGGACGACACATCTCTGAAAACTTTAGAGCAAAATTTAAACTATGCGCTATCGTGATGAATCGACCACAGATTTTAAGTTTTAATATCCACTTTCTCTCATAAAATAATCTTAAAACCACATTCCGTACTACTAAAACAGCAGTATTTCCAAACTTGTAACTTATAGTTGTGAGTCCTCTCCTCCGACATCGTTGCGACGAAATGCATTCTGGGATACGTGGTTGCCCCAATTCCGCACAAGTCACCATCCAATGCATACTCGATAAAGTGGGAGGGGCAAGAACACATCCGGGTACTTGAGTGTACTTGTCGAGATGCGGACTTTAGAATTGGAACAGTACTTGGACTCAGAGTGATGACGTTTCTCAAGTACACAAGAACACAAGTACAGAGAAGAACGCATATTGAGAAACGGCCCTTAACTCTGCTGTGACCTTAAGGATGTGACATCATAAGGTTGGGATGGCTTGTTTGAGGCCTCTGAATAAATCTTCAGTTCATTTGTCATTGAATTGAGGATTTTTGTTGAAAAGTTGTGATCCAACTTGTCCAGTATTTTTGCCCAAGGAACGTTTGGAAGCAAATCAGTGCATAATATAATTTCCTAACTTACTTAACAAATTAGATTTCCTAATTTTAGACTGCCAAAAATAGCTGCAACAGCTAACTGCTAGCATTCTCACAAGGTGTGCTCTCGTGAGTGACATAGTGTCATCTGACAGAATAAAGTAGCGATGTAACGAAATATAATACTAAAACGTATCTTACAGAAGAAAATATGTTACAGGTAAATTATTTACCTGTTTATTTAAATTAATTCAATCTCATGTTGAATAAAAAAGTGCCAAGATAGCTTCCTCCTAAATGAACAAATTATTCTGCAAAAATATTCTGCAAGGTTTGCATCTATTGCATTTATTCCAAATACACTGTGAGTTCCTAAAAAAAAAAAAACAGTCCATGGGGTAGTTGGGGTTCAGCTCCAGGTTGGTGGAGTTAAGAGTGAATTAATACATGTGTTGAAGGAAACAATAGTTAGCTTGCCAGCCCAATAGCATTTGACAGCTGAGGAACGGTAGCAGTACTGCAGACTGCCTCAGGGGGCATCGTTCTTTGTAATGTAAAATGTGTTGATCCTTTACTCAGACAGGCAGAAAACATGACTGGAGGTTGTACTGCTCGTTTTGATTTTTTCTCACTTGAGAGCAGATAGAGGTTTGCTTGACGATTATTTTTCTTTTAATTTGACTTTGCACAGCTGCTGTCCACTATTTTTCTTTAGCATGTAGTTAAAGGCTTAGTCTGAACACATTAGTTTCTTCCCGTCTGCAAGATCCAAATATTTGCATGCCAGTGTTACTTTATGTGTGCTCATGCAGTCTCATCCCTCAATTGTCTTTGTCTACTGATAAACCAGTCTCCTCTCTTTTCAGCCAACCCTGCTTTCTCTCCCCCTCTTCCACCCCTGAATCATCCAGATGTTTAACCTTTGAGGTGTTTCTTTATATAATATAGGGCTACATTCCGAAAAGCAAATGGGAGATGGACACATCTGAGGCAAAACTCGGTAGGTATTCCTTTTTGTTGGGCTTTATTTTATGACTGAGTTTTATGATGTTTATGGTGTAGAGACCCTCTTTCTCTGTGCACAGCATTCTAAGATGTTGGTGTTGTGGTTGATAGATGCCTCAAATGCATGTTAAGATGATGAAGTTAGTTGACATTTTAATGGGAGGATAGAGCAGACGTGAACAGTAATCTTCCATTTATACAGACAAGTTGGACGGTCTGGGGAGCAGTGGGAAGAGGAAACGTGAAGACATGGCAGGCCTAGATCACTACCTTCAGCTGCCAGACGACTATGCCACACGCATGTCCGAACCAGGAAAGAAAAGGGTAAATTGACAAGTTGCTCTCCAGAGCTGAGCTTGAAATTTATTTGTCAACTTTGGGAAACAAGAAAATACTAAATGTAAAAATCTAGACACCCCAGTTTGTCAAATTAAATATTAAATACGGTAAGTGATTCGACTGAAATCATGCTCCTTCGCTCTTTTCCTAGTCATAACACACCTCCCCCGGTTGCTCTCCTTTGTGTTAAGGTTCGATGGGCTGATCTTGAAGAGCAGAAGGATGCAGATAGAAAGCGCGCCATCGGCTTTGTGGTTGGTCAAACGGACTGGGAGAAAATAACGGATGAGAGCGGCCAGCTGGCCCAAAGAGCTCTCAACCGTACCAAATATTTCTAAGAAGATAATCTCGTCCCCTTTGTTTCCCCTCATTGAAAGGTATGTCTGTTCCTATTTTGCCTCATGCTGTCAGGATAGCTGTCGATGTTGCTGCTAAAAGTTTAGAAGAGAAATCAGATCTGTGTTTTATTGATTAGTGTTCCAACATTGAAAATGTTTTCATATTAATACACTTTTAAGGACTTGATGATGACGTGTTGGAGGCCTTTTCTTATTACATGCCCTCCATTGAAAATATACTGCATAAAAACATTATGGAGAATCTTTGTTCAATCCAGTTTTATCTCATCATTGTTCAGCACGTAATTTCTTCAAAAAGGCATTTCCAACCTTAAGCTCAGTAAATAAAATGTTATGAATAATTCAAAAATTAACTTCATGAAGTTTGTTTGGGGGAATATATTTTTACTGATTAAAAACAACTGTAATGCCTTCTGTACTGATACAAATACAGTTGTAACAGTGCTTTATTTTGTAAAGCTATAATCATGAAAGATATCAGAATGTCTTAATGTACCTGAATTTACAGAACTTTTATTTATTGGAAAACCACAACTAATCTGTCTTTGACCAAATCAGCAATGATTTATTTTTCTCTCTGCAGGTGTCCTGAATGTGAAAACTCTGAAGCTTCCATGAGACTCGTCGAGGTGACATCACCAGTAGTTATCGAATTTTAGTTATTTAATTGAATTGGATGCAGTATTTCTTTTTTCTTTTTAAGCAGGCACTCCGGTTATTCAACATTGACTTTTCTTCAGGTTACGTGTCCTGTCTTCAGTCAGGTTTCTTGCTCTTTTGTACTTAATGCTTCCTGTACTGTATACCTGTAGCACCGTTTCTCGGCTGCTTGAAAAAAATCCAATAAAAGTTTCACAAAATTACCTCCATGGGGAGTCGTTCTTGAGTTGTCGCTTGGGCTTCTTGTTGAGCAAGCCCACAGTGTATTTGCTGGTAAAACAGTGGAAGCAGAATGTGCTAGAAATGAATCAGTGTGGCTGAAAAATGATTGTTTACATCTGCCCGACTTGACTTAGCATTGTTTAGGATGACAACAATCAGGTTTATCACTGTATATGGTTAGGAGAATGAAAACAAGAGTAAATGCTAACATTGAACTTTTTTCATCTTCATCTAAACTTTCCACCCAAATCTGTGTTGTCTTAGACACCAAATTTCAGTGTAAAACTGAATGTTAAAATATTTCAGAACCTAAATGGTGTCTTTCTCCTTTCCTTAGTTATGTCTTTGTCTTTCTTTCTTTGTATTAAAAACAGTACAACGACGTAATTTAGCTGATTATTACCAGAGGCGATCACTAATGCACATTATCACAGGCCACAATTAGCCATAATATTAATGACAGTGCAAATGAAGTGCTTTTATTGTGGTTTACAGGTGTATAATAATAATAAAGAAAGCATGTCTCATAAGTCACTTAAACTTCTTCACTTGAAACCAGCAGAGGCTGCAAATCTGAAAGTCAAAAAGATGGTGGGACTACTTTGTTCAATCATTTTTAAATGTAAAGAGGCACACTAGACTTTACCTGTTTGACCCTTGTTCTCACTCATAATATCACATTACTTTTGTGAGGAATTTCATTTCAGACTGTTCATCTTGGAGATAGTTTTGTCATTTTGTTTTTGTTTGTTTTTCTTTATCAATTTTACATTTCCAAACTTTTTCAAATATGAGAAATTTTCCATCTGGATTATCAACAACTGAAGACAAAGCAAAGATCATCAATTCTGACCGAACACAAGGAACCACTGATGAAGACCATGTCAGATTTGGACAGCCAGCCACAGTATGTCACTGAAAGTGAATGGATGGATCTTCATGGTGAGTATGGAAGAGAGGCAGAAACACGAGTTTATTTTTGAAGCAGTGGCCGAGATGACAGACATAATGTAATCATTCAGTAACCTTAAAATTCATGTAATTTCCATTTTTCTTTACATACATACAAAATGGAAATAATGAGCTTGCTGAACATTAAACATTTTGTCTTTTGTGGCGTGGACTTTGTTTTGTGTTTATTAAAGAAAAATGTTTCTCAAAACCATAAAATGTGTTCTTTGTTGCACTTTGTGACTTGAAGACATTTCACTGATAAAACTACAAAATATGTATTATTGCTATATAATATAACAGAATACATGTTGTGTCAAACTGCCATGTGTGGAGATTGGAGATGTGTGGACATATATTTCCTGTTTTAGAGCAAAGTATGATCTCTGAAAAACACCAAATAGTTTGCTAATCAAGGCACGAGTAAGTCCACATTGTGACAGTAACCATTGTGGCACATGATGTCTTCTGCTTGCTTCTTATCCAGAGTGATGGCTTTTGAATTCAGCTGGTACGTCACTGTCCAGTTTACAGATCACCTTGTAGATGGCCTTCTTCCACGAGGGATCACGATCCTTGCCCATTGAGATGGCAATGTAAAATTCTCGTAGTGTAATCTCAGCAACCTCCAGGAATCTGTCAGGGACCTGTGAACCCACAGGAGAGATTAACATAAAGTCCTGTAATACTCCAAAGTCCTGTGTGTGTTTGACATGAAGGGGAGGTGTGATAGATTGACATTTAACATAATCAGATTGAGTCAAGTCAAGGTAAGTAACAAGTCAACACAGCAAAGGGAATATGATGAACTGAGAACAATACCAAATTTCATCAACTACAGTACATACACAGCACTTTATATCTGTCTCTGCTTGTATTACTTTTTATGTGAACCTTTGTTTTTTTTTTTGTTTTTTTTTCAGTCCTCTGGTCTGAAGACATTACAAATGAGAGTCAGGGTATTGGTTATGGGCTGCACGGTGGCGCAGCAGGTAGTGCGCGTGCCTCACAGCATGTTTGGGCTCTCTCTGGGCACTCCGGCTTCCTCCCACAGACCAAAAACATGCTCATTAGGTTAATTGGTGACTCTACATTGCCCCTAGGTGTGAGTGTGAGCATGAATGGTTGTTTGTGTATATATGTTGCCCTGCGATCGGCTGGCGACCAGTCCAGCGTGTACCCCGCCTCCCACTGTTGACAGCTGAGATAGGCTCCAGCCCCCCCCGCGACCCTGAAAGGAATAAGTGGCATAGAAAATGAATGGATAGATGGTATTATCCTGCACACTTTCAGAGTAGAAACATAAAATGGCTAAAATATTTTTTAATGTGCTTATCTTATTCTGAAAATGTCCTTTCCTCTAAAATTCCTCCCTGAAAACTTTACTTTGATTTATACAACCCCTTGACGTCAATATACATGTCTGATAAGGCTCCCTTATTTTTTTTTTTATTTTTTATATGCCTCGAAATATAGTGCACAGGACATTTTATATTTGAAAAATAAACACGTCTTTGACATTTCTGCACTTAAGTTTCTTGTTATTTATCAGCAAATTCTGATCAGTTCATCCTTGAGCCCAAGTGGACGTTTGTGCCACATTTGTAGAAATTCCCTCAAGGTGTTCCTGAGACACCGGGTTCATCTGAATGGGACAGACAGACAACCTGAACCTCTCTGGCTACGGCTCACGTGGGCACAAATAATAATCAAAACCTTTATTTGCATGCACCTTTAATACAGGAATTGTTGCTCAAAGTGCTTTGCAAGAGTGCTGAGCAGGCCCAGTTGATTCAGATTTTCTATTAATTAGCAAAAGCTGAAGATCTACATGCCTTTGAAAGAGGGTTCATTGTTGGAGCGTGGATGGCAGGAGCTTCATTCACAAGGACTGCTCAACTCAACTGGTTCATGTTTCAATAGGAGCAGAGACTAAAGTGACATCTGCATTTAGATCTATGAGAAAGACGTCAGTAAATAGGATTGGAAATTGTGGCCGACAGAGTACCTTTGCTTAACGTATCTCCCATATGTTCGTGCATTCGTTCATTATGCTCAGACAAACACTAAGGACGCGCAGGACGTGATCACCGTCTACAGAGAGGGATGTTGCAGTGCATGAACTCCTCATTGCAAAGATGAATGCAAATTTGAGTGTTCAGTGATGCAAAAACCACAAGTCTACAGAGATGTGGAAAAAGTGACACAGATGAGTCATCCTTCACCCTGTGCATGTGTGACGTACACCAAGACAATGGTACAGGCCTGAAAGCTTGACCCCTGAGGGAGATCCGCTAGCTCTCTTACGCTGTGGAGAGAATTTTGCTGTCATGGTTTGGGTCAAGTTGTGAGTGATCAGCTTTATGCTGTGATGAAACACTTCAGTCCTTATGGGAGTGAGTGGTCTCTGTCAGGATGACAATGTCCCCATCTATAGGACATGAGGGCAAACTGAATGGAAACCTGGAG
Source organism: Chaetodon trifascialis (assembly GCF_039877785.1). Lineage (NCBI taxonomy): Eukaryota > Metazoa > Chordata > Actinopteri > Chaetodontiformes > Chaetodontidae > Chaetodon > Chaetodon trifascialis. The sequence goes on along the minus strand of NC_092074.1, from coordinate 10,876,231 downwards.
ACACAGATTGAACAGTGCAGTACAGAAGACAGCTGGACCCCGTATTCTCTGAGAAAGTCGGAACTCTGAGCTGTCATTGCCGTGCGTGCGTGCGTGCGTGCGTGCGTGCGTGCGTGCGTGCGTGCGTGCGTGCGTGCGTGCGTGCGTGCGTGCGCATGCTCAGCCTTGGAAGTAATTGTGACATTTCTGCCTTATTACATGATTAATCAGCTGTGTTCTGAAACTCATAAGTCTTAATTAGCTCTACATTTTTTAACTTGTTTGAAACGCGTTGCTGCATCAAATTCAGAATAAGCAGATATTTCCAAAAATTAATGAAGGTGATGAGGTAAAACATTAAACATATTGTCTTTGTACTGTTCTCAATTGAGTATATGTCAAAAAGGATTAGCTATTATTCTGTTTTATTTTTACAAAGCATCCCAAGTTACTTGGAATTGGGGGTCTAAACTGAAAAAAAAAACAAAAAAAAAAAAACAAGAAAATGGATGAAACCTGAGACATCCCAGTGCTTAGCATGTTGTCATGTGATTAAATTCATACATTGGAGAAGTTTAATAACAATAATTTAATGTTAACAAAACTGATAGATTTCAGATATTACTCACCTAGCACAAATTCATTTCTGCATCATCTCAGAATTACCTGTATGTGCTAAAACCCCATATAACCACCCGTAGATGTGTTGCCTGAATACAATAAAGCATGCCTTTAAATTTCTGTAGGGTTTTTTTTTGTGTGTGTTTGTTTGTTTTTTACCTCTGTAAAGTAAATAGAATACACGACTAAAGCAAGTCACAATTTACTATCAACATGTGTACCATATGACCGACAAAATATTAGGAATGTTAGGAATACTTATATTAACATGAATATTGTAACTCTCCGTTACTCTCCGGACAGATTAGAAAATCATGTTAGGCTTTGGGACATTGAGAAACATCAAAATAACTGAGTGACAAATCCATGAGACATCAGTAAAATCTCACCAGTATTTTGCAGCTTCAGAGCAACAAGAATTATTGTGTGTCGTATGAGTTACCTGGAAGTCGTTGGCTTTGTTGTAGTGCATGTTGAGAGCTCTGAAAAGTTCTGATTCTCTCCCCACAGTCAGACCCCTCACATCAGCCACTCCTTCAGCCAGAGCGTGTCGGGCAAACTTCTCCATCTGGATGTAGTAAAACTCCCTGAAGTTACTGAACCACTTGATGAGCTGAGAGGTGATGCAGCGCGTGAACTGAGGACCAAGCAGAAAAACAGGTGAGTGAGAGGACCGAAGTGTGTCATTTGACTGTAATTTGTCTTTATGTGAGAGAGAAGCTGCTACACGTGTTTTATGGTGTACAGTTAAAAATATAAATCAAATAAACTGAATGAATAATATTTTATTACATCTCTGTGTTGCCTTTTTTACACATTTTGTGTTTTACAGAAATGCAATAGATGTAGAGTTGTTCATTCTGATCTGATTATGCTTGATTATAATGCTGCTGACAAATAAATAACAGAAAGTATTGACTTGTCTGGACCTGATTCATTTTTCTGTTGTGACAGACACACATTTTGAAAGCATAAAACTGGTTTGAAAACACTGTCATTAACCTCAGGGTCATAAAAGATGCAGCATATTGTAAACCATAAAAGACTGCTTTTTGATTTTGGCTGAAGATTTGCTCAGAAACGGCAAATGCTATTTTTTTTTCCAGTAAAATCACATTGGGGGAATTAAGATTTAACACATCAACATTTTTTTTCAATGAGCATATTTCCAATGCACCTACTTTCATGAAATTGAGACCAGACATCGGTATTAACTCCTACACCAATAAAGAAATCATTCCAATCCATAAAAAGAAGTTATGTGCAATGACAGGGAAAAAATAGTACCTGATTCCACTGATATCTGTGCTAATAATAATCAGCTGGGTTAGTTCATCTTGGTAGGTTAGTCTCTCCGCTCTTTGAAAAAGGATTACCCACCTCTGAATGCAAGTGAACAAGTCATTTGTCACCAAGCAGTCATGCAAGAAGCATCTCATGACTGGTCAAGGCAAAGAGCACTCCTTCCTCTGCAACATTGCTATGCAACACAGCAATGGCACCGGTTACAGACGGATTTCTGTAGCACCATTGGTGCCGTTATCCACAATTGGAAGGAACATGAACCGACCATGCACAGGAGCTCCTTGCAAGATTTCCAGCCAGTTAGTCAGAAAGTTATTCAGAAGAGTCCAAAAAGCCCAAAAGCCAAGGACCACTTGAATAGAGCTGCAGAAAGACCTGGAAGCAGCAGATACAGTCGCCATGGAGAAAACAGGCAATGCACCCCACTGCCATAGTCTCCATGCTCGATCATCCTGGAAGACTCCCTTACTGAAGAAAAAGTCATGTTGGAGCTTGTTTGAAGTTTACTACAGAACATTTGGAGATGCCTGTGTGTTATTGGGACAATGTCATCTGGTCAGAGGACACAAAAATCAAACTTTTCTGCAACAATCCGACATCATGTTTGGAGGAGAGATGCAGGCAGACCTTCCAGCAGGACTATGAACCAAAACCTACTGCAGAGGAGACTGTCAGTTGGTTCCAGAGGAAGGGAGCAAAGGTGTCGGAGCAGCCCAGGCAATCACCAGACTTAAACTTAATAGAGCATTTGTGAAAGGAACTGGAGATCAAGATACACTAACGGGCAACCCTACAATCTTCAAGATGTCAAGACTGTGGAATAATGGGTCTAAATCCACCCTGAACACTGCTGTGATTGCAAAGCTTGAAAACTTAATTGTCCATTAATGCAGGCAATAACGGAAAATTGTCAATAGCTGCATGGCTCATGTTGAGATAGATTACATTTTAGAACATCAAAGAACAACAATAAGTGAACATCATTCCACTTCTTTATGGATTGGAATGTTAGGATTTCTTTATCGGTGTAGTTTTGTGTCGTTAACATCAATATATGACCTCAATTTCATGTGAACAACGTGTATATGCGTAGGTATGTTCTTACCTGCACATCATGGAAACACATTTTCAGTACCAGTGAGCTTGGGTAGCGAGTGTAGAAGAACATCAGCTTTGCTTTCTTCAGATGATTTGTGGTTAGACCCTCCTAAATGCACTTGCGTTAAGAATAAAACACACATCCTATCCATATCTAGACGCCGCTTCAGAAGCTACAATACGGAATATATATAAATAAAGGCACAATATAATATCAAATATTAGAATACATCAGACTAGAAACTTGTAAAGGATACATTCAGCATGTACAGGTTATTCCTCACCAGACTGTCGGACTCAATCTTGACATGAGGGAGACACAGGCTTTGCAAAAGCAACGGATCCACTGACACAGTACGAGTCTGTGGGCTTCTGACAGATCTGGAGTTAACCTTTGATCGCACTTTGACCGAATTCCAGTGTGCGTCAAATGTTTCAAACTTCGCTTGAGCAGCTTCAGAGTATCCATCTTGCAAGCATCTTAGGGCATGTGTGCAGGCAGTGCTGTGATTCTTTTCTGTCAGCTCTTCTTCGTGCTGAGCGGAGTCGTAACTGAAGGGGATTGGAGGTCTGGGATGATTGTGAGCTCTTGACCTGGGCTGGAGGATAAACTGGTCGTTTTTATCCAGTTGAGGCTTTTCCACCACCAGAGACAGAGCTTCGGTTTGAACATGTGGAGCTTGCATCTCTGCATTGCCACAACACGAAAGTCTTGATTTGTTATCTTTGCAACCTGATGACTGAGGCATATGGGTTTCTACATTCCTCTCGTCATTTGTCTGTAGAAGCGGCATGCTCTTGAAAATTGAGTCAACGCTCCGACTGACAGCTCTGGACAGTTCGTACTTTAAAACATCTGCCATGAGCTTTATTCTCTCAGGTTTGGATTGGAAGTAGTTCATCAGCTTCACCTTCTTCCATCCCTGATATTTTCTCCGTGAGCTGCTCTCAGACTCACTGTATGAATCTGCACATGCATCCATTGGAGGTGTTTCAGGAGGATTGTTCCAAGTGGGACATTTCACTTTGTTACTACTGTCTGCACTGTCATTTACTCCATCCCCGTGGATGAACTTTGTTCTGAGCTGTCTGAGGTGCTGATGCTGACATTCAGGCTGCTTTCTTGTCGTGTGGCTGTGACTCGCGCTGCCAGATCCACTTTTTTCCTGATGTAAAGAAAGTTCTTGAATCCTTTCATTTTCCTGTATGCCAGCTGACTCGTCACGCTGATTTGCCGTCACATCTGTGAAGTGCACGCCAGGAGAAATGGTCATGCCTTTGATGATATTTTCTACTCTGGCACGCTTTGCTTGATGGCCACTGTTCAAGTTCCAGTCGTGGTGACCACAAGAAGTGGATGCAGCCGATGGATGCCGTCTTGTGGATGAATGTCCTGTGTCTCCAGTGTCACAGCTGCTGTAATAAGCAATCTCTGGGAGCATAATGTTCTCGCTGTCTTTGTGTAAGGTCACAGAAGCACCTGACACATCTGAATTGGATGGCATGCGGTCAGGTTGAAAAGAGGAGAGGCGCTCTGCTGTGTAGCCGTCAAGGCAGATGTTGCTGGAAGAATACATACCTTTACTCCAAACACTTGGATTCATGCTTGTTGGCTTTAAAAAGACAGCAGTGAAAAGAGACTATAATTAATGATATAATGTAGGTGCTATAAGGAATTAAGAATCTAAATGCTGCACGAAATCCTTGAGGGTATCACAGTAACAATGAAAACTTGGATTTTTGCACAAATATGGATCTAAATCACCATACAAATAAATACTAGTAAAATTAAACTGTTTTTTTTCTGGCTATTTACTTTATCCAAGTGAACTAAAATACATTTCAACTTTTCTCTCCAAGTATAATGTTTAATGTGCCTTCTAAATTTCTCATTTGCATCTTTTTTAGTTTAGCTATACTAGAAAAGATCAAAATTTTCATGCTCAGTTTAAGGCTGAGATGACAAAGTAAAATGTGTTGCCAAGATAATCAGAATCACAGAGTATTAGAAAACCGATCGCTCACCTGTAGCCTGAAGAGGACCCGAAGAGGCTGCAGGTCTGGAGCCTGCGGGAGAAGTGACTCACTTATTTGTACTGGCCCATTCAGAGAGCCGCTCCACAAACCAGGAGGTGTGGTCTAATATCCGACCTACTCCATCCCCACCTGCACATAACAACAAAATAAATGTATTATTTGAACCGAACAACCCACCGTTAACGAACTAAGAGAGGAGTGAATGATGAGTTCCCACTTGCAATTATTTGTAGTTTGTTCTCCTTTTCCAGAAAATTGTGGTTGTTCAGTTGTGAACTTAAAATGAATTGCTACCTATGTATGCCGCTATGTAGGCAATGGTACAATCCTGTTATCTTCAAATTAATGTTTTTTATGGTATCATAAAAAAAAATCCCTTTTATTTCACTAAAAACATGTCATGTGTCAGGTTGTAGATAAGGGTGTTCAGTACGATTTTTATCCAGACCCAGCTCCTGATGTACCCAGAACCCCGTAGCCCCCCCCCCCCCCCCCCCCCCCCCCCCGCCGCAGTGGTTCCTTCCAGTCGGACCACCCCGTCGCCTAGGTGCAGCGAGCTTCCGCACCGCTCTTTCGACTGCTGTCAAATAAGTGATACACCCAGCAGCTAGTGCCATGTTATCGCGCTCCAGATGTGTATACCGGACGTTTGGCCGTTCTCTGTCAGTGGTGAGCCAGGTAGGTTGGGAAAAAATCGGTGAACTGAGCTTGTGTATTAACTCTAAAGCGGGTTCGACTTATAAAAACAGGACCTTGCTAGCTGTTAGCTAGCAATCAACTGTTCCGCAGGGCCTCGCGTGCCAAGGACAGACGGACCCTGACAGCTTCAGAGACCACGAGTGAGCTCAAGTTTGTCAAAGACCTGATAACAGTATCCCGGCAGCTACCTGACGATTGAACAGGGCTTTTGTTTCAAGCTAAACGCCAGACTTAAAAGTTAGCTTTAGTCAGCATTTCATGACATGAGTAGCTAACAAGCTAAAGAACCATAACCTCTGTCCTCTTTCAGCTATATTATTGTCTACTATTTAAAAGTTTTTTTAATAACTGGCATGACGGGAGCAGTCTTTACAGGCTAATTTTAGCTTGTTATGGTGCCTAGGACAGGTCGGAACTTAGGTCTGTGCAGCTGACCTGACAGAAATAGCCTATGTTATGTTCGACATGTATGTCTTCCGAGGGGATAACATGGCTTTGACCTCACAGGTCCAGCTGTCTTGTCAGTACTTCGAACAGGCAATGAAGCTGAAACGCGACGGTACTAACTTGAGTGTCTTGCCAGGTCCGATTTGTACTTCTCAAAACTTCACGGAGTCTGTGGTGCTCGTGTTGCTAAAGTGTTCATGTTTGTTCTTGACATGTACTCGGTTGCCAGTTTATTAGGTATACTTGGCTCAAAGCAATTAAGTCTGAAATAACAGCTCTGCAGTAAAGCCTTCCTTCATGAAGAGTCTGTGTTCAGTTTTTGTAAAGTGTGAGAGTGGTCTTGATCCAGCTTCAGTCATTTTGGTGGCTGCTGTTTGTGGTGCTGTTGAATTGCTTTGCATTTAGAGCTGCAAGGATTACTTGTCAACTGCTGACTTAATTGGCAACTGTTTTAATAATCGATTAATTGGTTTGAGTAATTTAAAAAAAAAACGTTCAATTCTTTACTCCTGTGACAGTAAAATGAATATCTTTGGGTTGTGAACAAAACAAGACATTTGAAAATGTTATCTTTGGCTTTAGGAAACACTGATCAATGGTTTTGTTTTTGTTTTTTTACCATTTTCTGACAATTTATAGGAAAATAATCAACAATGACAATAATCATTAGTTGCAGTCCTAACTGGGTTATCCCAATTGGGATTTCCATAGTTCTGTCTCTCTGTATAAATGCAATTCTCTTTTACAGCACCACAAACTACACCCACCAAAACGTCCATACAGGTGAATCAGCACCTCTGAAAACTCTGAAAATTGTAACCTTCATGAAGGTAGGATTTATAGCACGATAGTTGAGTTTGACTGCATTAGTTGTCGCTAGGCAAACTCAATAAATTGGCAACTGACTGTATGTCTTGGGCTACAGTTAATGGCTGTGTCAATAGTTTGGCTTTGAGGACCTGGAATCGATGAGAGTTCTGCATTTCAGCTTTAAAAACTACATCTGATCAACTGATTGAATAATTGATTCAGCTTTTGACAGAAAGGGTGGTTGTAATATACTGCATTGATTTCTCCTAAGTGTAACCTAATGACCTGCCAACTGAGTATCTGTAATGTCACAAAAGATTTTCTGAAAATTTGTGAAAGAATCCATCAAGAGTTTTGATTAAGGAAATACTTCAAGAGGATCATTTTGAAGAAGTATTTTTGTACTCCTGACCCTTCATAACACATGTCAACAATAGTTGTTCTTGTGAATAAGATGAAACTCAAATGACTTGGTGGCTACATGCCTGCACATGCTTTCATCAACTGCAGATGATTTGGTCAATATCTTGCAACCCCACCCTTCTCTGGCATCCCACATCATTAGATTTAGCTCCGGATTATAACCGAATGCACCAAACAAACATCCATTTTAAAGCAGCCAGCACTAGACCGGCTTCATGACCAAAGGCCCTGCCCTGAAAATACCCACATGAATGACTTCTAAATTACAGCAATGCAGCACAGTTAGATTTACAGCAGCCTGTTTTTTGCTGTTTGAAAATCCAGTAGTGAAAGTTGAAGGGTTGTTTGAATGTTATTTCACATTTAACAGAAGCAAATTATCGTCTCAGCGGGCATTTGTGAAAAGTCAAGCTTTTCAAAGTGTGCTATCCCACACATGATGTTGGTGTCTGCCCGTATACCTAATGCAGCAAGTGGTTCATAAGAAAGTTGGTTCATGGTTGTGTGAGTTATTAAGATGTACTTATTGAGATCAGTCATGTACACAATTAGCTCTTTTATTCATCACATTCAACTAGGATTTCTCGCGAGGAAAGAGTTCAGCCGCGGTGGTAAGCCACTCCTCTCACAGTATGAAAGTGAAAAAGCTGCAAAAATTAATTAGTCAATCAACAGAAAAATTATCTAACTATTTTGATTATCGCTTATATGTTGAAATGTCAGAAATTCTCTGGTGTCAGTTTTGCTTTTTCTGAGATTTTCTGTTTTTCTCTGTTTTATATAATTGAACACTTAATGTCTTTCGGGTTTTGGTCAGATAAAACAACACATATCCCTCTGGGAAATTGCGATTTTTCACTATTTTACTGGCCTTTTATGCAACGAATGATTCCTTGAGAAAATGGTCTGCCAATTAATTGATAATGAGAATAATTTCAGCCCATTTTATGTGATCTAAGTGAAGGTCGTCTTTGTATCAGGTGAGATGCACTAACATCGTTTTTAAAAAGTACGATTAATCTGCTCATTGTTGGTTTTTGATTAATTACTTAATCAATTAATGAAAATCACACTCAGGATTTTTAAAGTTGCCAGTATAAAGGGCTGTGAAAATCACAGGATATGACTAGATACATGTGAAAAGCTGATTTTTTACTTTTTATCCTTTCAGGCCAATAATGTTCCCGTCCGACAAAGTGTGTCAGGTAAGCATGTTTCAGATTAAGTAGATTAAACCCAATAACTGTATTTGTTGGCCTTATCAGTAATATGACGTGTAAGACTGCAGTTTTTATTTTATTGCTCATGAATAAATAAGCTCCAGAGCAGAATCAGATGTGCTTTTTGAACTGCAGCTTTCAGAGAACACTCATGTCTCATGTTCGAGCCTCGGGAGATGAAGTCATTACAGCTTTTGTTGATTTTCTTCTTTTCCTCTTCTCTTTTTCATTGTCAGGCCTCTCTGCCTGCAGCCGGCTAGTTTACAGGAATTCCCAGCCGTAAGTGCTTCCTCCCAGTCTGTGGTTTGTCTTTGAATGCACTTCAGTAAACGCTTCATGTGTAGAAACTCTTCAGACCAATCAGGCATTGTCTAAAATGTTTTTCATTCTTTTCATTTAGATGTGAATTTCCATCATCAGCAACTGTCTTCCACATCAGATACTTCAAGACTTCTGCTGTTCACAGTATGTATTGCAGCGGTTCTCAGCATTATGCACTGACATCAACTCTTCTCAGTGTTTAATTTACGGCAGCTGTTTTGTTTTTGTGCAGGGGATGAGGTCGTCACAGTCAAAACTCCTGCATTCGCAGAATCTGTTACAGAGGGGGATGTGAGGTGGGAGAAAGGTTGGTATAATAAGTCAACCTGTCATCAGTAAAATATTGTCATAATTTCAAAGGTTTCAGTGTCCTGTATTGTATAACTGATGCACTGTTACTGTTTATCTTTTAGCTGTGGGCGACTCAGTCACAGAAGATGAAGTGGTGTGTGAAATTGAGACTGACAAGGTACGAACAAGAATGACCATCAAACTAAAACATCTGTTTCGCTTAAGCAGATGAAGAGTAAATTACTCTAAACTTGTGTGTTTTGTACTGTATTTTTGCACAGACCTCAGTACAGGTCCCTGCTCCAGCAGCTGGGGTCATTGAGGAGCTGCTGGTGCCTGATGGAGGGAAGGTAGAAGGAGGGACGCCCCTCTTCAAACTCCGGAAAGGAGGTGTGCTTAATTGAATCACTGAAAATGAACACATTTCTGAGTTTTATATGCTGGTGTCGGTGAAACTTGAGTTTCAGTTCAGTAATACACAATATAAATTTAGAATAATCTGCTTTAAATGGAAACATCTGATGGGACTTTCAGTGCTTGGTGGTACAGACACAGTTCTGTTAATACTTAACTGAAATGGGTTGGGTTGGGTTGTGGAGCTCAGCCGGTATCTTTTTTTTTTTTTTCACCATGTTTTATTTTTTAAATGACTGCTGTGATTGTGCTCAATATGCTGCTGAGAACCTTGTCTGAATGGATAATTTAAAATGTCATGTATTATGACACCACTGAAACATACTTAGGCAAAGGGTTATTTTGTGAATCATTAGACCGAACTACATTTGTCGTTTTTGACTTCTGTTTCTTCAGCTGCTGCTGCAGCCAAAGCTGCTCCCTCCCCAGCTGCAGCTGAAGCAGAGGCTGCAGCCCCTCCACCACCACCACCACCACCACCACCACCACCACCTCCAGCTTCAGCTCCCACTGCCATGCCTCCAGTGCCCCCAGTGCCAACACAGGCTGCCCAAGCCAAACCTGGTGTGTTTCCTTCTCTCGCATTTATATCTATGTACTGCAGAAAGCATTTACTTATTATTATTGAGCAGTGTGTATATGAGGCCACCAGCACTGGTTTTGGCTCCTGATGTCACGTTCTGTCTTCTTCATCAAGTTTCTGATGTAAAGCCCACTGCTGCAGCTCCAGCACCAGCTCCTCCAACAGCAGGAAGCAGAGGAGAAAACAGGGTAACACATGTGCTAATGACTCATTATGTTTCATTCATGCGTTTTGTTTCTTTATTGTATTAATATTAAAACATTTGTTTGTTCTCCTTCTGTCCAGGTGAAGATGAACCGTATGCGGTTGAGGATTGCCCAGAGGCTAAAGGAGGCTCAGAACACCTGCGCCATGTTGACCACCTTCAACGAGGTGGACATGAGGTGAGCCTTATAGTATTTACATTGATCTAGACGCTTCGTATTACAAGCCTCCATACAACTCCCGATTCACATTTCATGCCAGACGTGAGTCATTTGCACGCCAATGTCACACTGTGATCTTTGAATATATTACATTACAGACATTACAGATTATCTAATGTGTTGACATTTTGCTTCAGCAACATTCAGGAGATGAGGACTCTCCATAAGGATGCTTTCTTAAAGAAGCACAACATCAAACTGGGTTTCATGTCTGCGTTTGTGAAGGCTGCAGCACACGCTCTGACTGACCAGCCTGCTGTCAATGCCGGTACGGTCACGCTGACGTACTTCCACTGTTCTAACTCTCTGTTATGTGGCAGGCACAGCCAAATATTCTTCTTCCTATGTTTGTTTTGTTTTCTTTTTCACAAACATTCTTTCCAAAATGTTTTTAACTGCAGTTATTGATGATACAACCAAAGAGATTGTCTACAGGGATTATGTGGACATCAGTGTCGCTGTTGCAACTCCAAAGGTATGACTTTTGGCTCTATATAACTTTATAAATAGATATATATGTATAAGTGCTGGGTAACACTGAATTAAGCTGAATAACACGTATCTGTTCAGGGACTTGTTGTTCCAGTGATCCGTAATGTTGAGACCATGAACTTCTCTGACATCGAGAAAGCCATTAACGCACTGGGAGAAAAGGTAAAAAGCTTTGTGCCACAGACATGCTAACGTGTGAGATCATGTGGGAAACGATCTGTCTTAGTCATGTTAGACTGCAGTGCAACTTTGAGTAAAACCAGTGTCTATTTACTTTGATGACAAAAACGAGAAAATGCATTGTGTTGTGCACCTCAGGCTCGTAACAATGAGCTCGCTGTTGAAGACATGGATGGAGGCACCTTCACCATCAGCAACGGTGGCGTCTTTGGCTCCATGTTTGGCACACCCATCATCAACCCTCCACAGTCGGCCATCCTGGGCATGCATGGCATCTTTGACCGACCCGTGGCCATCAGTGGCAAGGTGAGAATTGTGTTTTCTTTTTTTTGTTGTCCTTTGATACAGATGGCAAAATTGTCTCTGCACTTCAAAAGAAAAAAATTAACCAAGCTGTAATGAAGTTTCTCTCCTGGGTGGTAATAGTGTTGTTGGTAGAAAAGTCTCTGTCTAATGAGGATCTACTAGTTTTCCAAATCTGATGCACTCAAACACAAGTGAATGATGACGCTGCTTTGTGCTTTGGCAGGTGGAGATCCGGCCCATGATGTACGTGGCGCTGACATACGACCACCGACTCGTCGACGGCAGAGAAGCAGTCACTTTCTTACGCAAGATCAAAGCGGTGGTGGAAGATCCACGGGTGTTGCTTCTGGACATGTGATGTTTCTACCACCACATTACTCTCATTTAAAGAAAGCTCGGCTGCATAAAATGAACTCCACGTCACAAAAAACACGCACAAGACGCACAAAATCGCCTACACAACCACTGTTGTTTCAACCGTTCAACCAGACTGCAGTGGGACATCGAGGTTGTGTTCCTGTATGGAGCTTAAATACTTGGTATTATCTATAGAGAGTAACTTTAAGTATCTGCAATCATAAGAATCTACTTAAAACAGGCCTTAGCTAAATCAAAGCTAAAAGATTGCCATAGTCTACCAATAATTAGTTTCCTACATTTGACTTAAACAAAGTCTCATTTACATTACACGTCTTAAAAACTGGCACATACAGGCTTAAGATGTTGAAGGTAACTCCCGTATGGGTGTGTTATTACACCCGTGTGCTCTCAGATGAAGCAGTAGACAACACTCGCAGCGTCCTTGTCGCCTGTGTGTAATCATGAAACAGAAAGGATTTTCCAGGCACCAGGCTTCATGTCTTTCTCCCCTGCTTGTTAGTTGATGCTCCTGAGCCACTTTTTCCACAGCGGGGCCAAGCGGAGCTCCCTCAGATGAGCTCAAGATGTTTTTACTCTCAACACAGGATTGAAAGAGGAGCTGGTTTGCTGCTTGCCATTGTTACCAGTAACAGATTAGAAAGCAGAATGAGCAACCTGTCTGTCGAGCACACGATTTGGGCGTGATTCAGTTCACTTACATTCCTGCTTCACACTCATCCGTGTCCTGTCTTTTTATGTTCTGTTAAACCTGTCGTGCTGCTGATTCTTTGACCATCAAACTCTAAAGACATTGATCAAACCTATATAACAAACAGTATGTTGTTACTTTATGGGCTGTATGTTGGGAGTAATGTTAAAAATGCACAATTTGGCAGCAGGTTTTTATGTCAAGCTCCAATGTTGGATTTTCTTTGTACTACCCTATATATCAAATGCATCTATTTAAAGAAACAGTTTTAAACATTAAACATCTCAAGAGTTTTATGTACGAAACCTTGTTTTGCACATTTACTTTGCAAATGGTACATACAGACTAATCCATTAATCTGCAACAAATTAGAATTTCAGTTAATGGTCAAACATGGGTAATTTTCTGGCTCCAGCCTCTCAAATGTGAAGTTTTCCTGCTGTAGTTAGTCTTGCATGACCATAAGTTTAATCTCTTTGGGTTTTGAATTGTTGTTCACACGCACAAGACATTTGGAAGCTGCAGCCCAGTGCGACGTGTTCACTGCAGACTGCACATTTCACCTGAGCTCTGATCTGAGCGGACTTTGCCTTTTTGCAAATGGCTCAGAAATATGACGACGGCAAAATAAAAGCACGAGGCTGAGGCAGGGAACGTCTTCACGGTCGATCTTGGCTGAAGCATTTTATCTTGTGCCAAATCCTCTGCTGCAGTTGAATTCAGTGCCAAAGGCTGATCTTCAAAGCCTCATTAGCCAGCCCACCGCTCGCCTCTTGAGAAGCTCTAAATAATGGGATCATCTCTGACAAAGTCTTAAGGGTTGATCGGCCCTTTCTCCCACTTCACAAACACAGGCTCAAGTGTGTGCAGCTGTGTATGATACCCCTTCAGTATTTCTGTTTACTTTAATAATCACGGGGGACAATGGGTCCTAATGTACGTCTTTGTTTCTCTGCCAGCACCTACACAAATGTCTGAACAACACTGTTTGGAGGAAAAACACAGAATTCATTAGGAGAGCACAAAAAACCCAAACATTAGATTACCATGAGAATACTGGAGGTCCTAATGGGCCTGAATACAGCAAACAATGATACAAGGGTTCCTTTAATTTAATTATTTACTTTTATTACCGCTCAAGATTCCATTAGCGCTTTCGAGATCATGCTAATTGGCAGCGTGTGCCAGTGGGTGCATAGATATCTGAAGGGTTTGTTGGCAGGTTTTTGTCTCGTCTTCAAAATTTGGCCAAATCTGTGAATTTCCAATTGGACTGTTCAATAAGATGTGGGTTTTAAGTCTTTGTGTCCATTCAGATGAAAGATGGCCCATTAGAAATTGGCAGCTAGCTGTTTGTTTTCATTAGGCCACATCAGAGAGATAATTTACCTAAATTATTCTGTTATTTTTTCTGTCTTTTAAATAGCTAATTATATCAATGTCATGATATAAAGAACTGAATTCTGATCCAGTTTGGAAAAAGTGTGGTTTGAGTTTAAGGTGGTAATAATGTTAACAACCAAAACTGTTTATTTATATTCTTTAGCCCCACTTTCACTATTATTTAGTACACCCTATGAAGTTTTTTTCAGTATGAAAAGTACTCTTCTATGCAAACACATCACTCATGAATACTGGCGGGGAGACCCGACAGCTTTCCAACAACAAATGGACCAACTCAAAGGCCTAATGGCATATGTAAGATTGTTTTTGTAATATAAATCGAAAAATAACTTTGAAGTATTGACACACTGGCAGAGAGCTACATTTTCATTTTTGATGTGCAAACTTCTCCCAGAGCTTAATGTTCTAATGATTAATCAGACTAATATCATGTGGATGTGATTATAAATCTATCAGCTGTGTGAAGTTTCACAAATGTTAGCATAGTGTCAATCCATTAAGCCATGTGGCTGAAATGGAAATTGGGTTTTTCATATTAAATTTAGCCTTTCAGAGCATGAATCAGAGTTGAGTGAACCTACATGATATCTTCTGATATCAATCGTAGTCAATAACCTGTCAAATGAAAGACCAGAGTCGTTGGGTGTGACCTTAAGTTGGCTTTAAGTTCTTCTTACAGTGTTGTTTTCAATTTTATCAGCTTTCTTGTTAAATTAGCTTGAGTCCAGTAACTCCAGCTCGTTATACAATATTATATGCAATATATTAAGATTGCACAATGAAGTGCAGCCAATGTGCTGACTCACTGCACACACACACACACACACACATAGAAAATGTATAAACATATATTCAAATATTTAAAGTGGAATAGAATTATAATAATTATAAAAACAATAAAATATGCAATAAAATAACACATTATATAAAAGTAGCACTGAAGGAAGAAACAAAAGGGAAACTAAATTATATTTACAAGGTGTATACATACAGACACAAAAAATACACCAAATGTGTACTATCAGTGTGGAGTGTTTTAATCTGTCATGCAAACAGACTGTTACAGTGAGAATGAGGGCAGTGCAAAAGGTATTAGTTTAGCAATGTGCAAAACCACTGGAACAGAAAACAGATGAGAACCTGCTGTAAAATGACTGACATTATATAACCACTATACTATAATTAATTTGTTTTTCTTTGTGTTTTTAGTGTCTTCAAATTGTTTATTTTAAATTAATAAGTTCTGTTTAATTCCACATTGATTTTTAAAGACCATACAGAGTGTTTGAGTCCAGATTTTGTTTTTTGCAACAGAGGCCAGCAGGTCTTTTCATCATTGCAGATTTAGGAAAGAGGAGACAGGCTGCAAAATATCTTGGGACTTCTCTGGCAGCCATTTGCCAACCCTTCAATACAAATTTTAATGATGAGGAGGGAATCGAATGGCTTTGACCACAGCACACCGTCTGGATGATGATGGTCCAGAGAGGAACGCGACGATCGAGAAGAGGCGAGATGGAAGAGTTCGCGTACGGCAACTAGGACGGCTATTACAGCTCCTCAGAGAGTGACGCTGACAGCTCTGACGCTGCAGCTGACGTGGAAGTCAACCATGTCGGTGGTTGACTTCCATGTTGACTGAGAGGTGAGACAGTGCGTCATGTCAGTGGTTGCCGCTTGAGCCACCTGACAGAAACAGACTGCACTGTTTGATATCACACCTTGAGACAATTCATCAGCACACCCTTAATAATCCTCCCCTGCAGGGCCTGAATAAGTAATGCTGCACATGCATATTCATGAGTGTGCTGTTTCCTTTACAGGCCGTTTCATTCAAAGCTAACCAATGTGGCCAAACAACTAGCTTGCATCTGGCCCTATTCTTTCCCTCCTCTCAGGCCTTTGATATGGATGCCAGCTCTCTTTTTCTTCCTCCTCTTGTTCTGTGGTCATACCAGAAGATTATTTTTGGATGGAGAGAATGAGGCGGAGGACCCTGTGGCCCAGCGGCAGACACAGCTGGCAGCGCTCAGGTGGGTGCAGCTGGTTGGTGTCAGAGGTTCAAGTATTCACACTGGACTGAATTGGGGCTGAGTGAAGAACTACAGTGGGAGGAGAGGGGAGGGGGAGTCACTGGGGTCATAGGAAGCTGTCATAATGGTGCACAATACCACTGGGTTTGTGATGTCAGTGCCTCCTCCTTATAAGTATCTATATTTTGCGAAATGCTTGCATATAAAGAATAAAATCAAATAGACTGAACTTTCATTTAAACACGTCTTCTCTGTTTTCCCTGATCCTCGTCGTAATGGTGGTGTCTCTGTGTCTATGACAGCTCAGCAAACTGACTGCAACAAAGAGACACATTCAGGTCTGACATTCAACACAACTTTCTGAAGCTGTTCACAGCTGTTTGGGCTAATCAGCTCATTAATCCACCACAAAATCTTAAGAGAAGAAGAAACAATCATCTGCACGCACTGAAAACTGTGGGTTGGGTTTGAAAGCTTGAGGAAAAACTTGTAAGTGGACCCCAAGTTAAGATTATTTTGTCAAAATACTATTTTCCAATTTCAAGAAATATCACTTTTTCCTGCTTAGCTTTTGTTAAGGTTTTGGTATTATTATGATAACGAGCTGTTATGCTACTAACACACATGCTAATGAGACGCTAATATAACAGTGAACATATGTACTTCAATATAAAGTGTGACCAAAGTTATTTTATGATTGTACTGATGTTTGTGTTTCTTCTTGACATTATAAATAATCATCCTCCACACACCAGCTCACAGTCTAACCTGTAGGTTATGGTGGCTGTGCAGTTCTTGTCAAACTTCTTGATCAACCACTCAAGCTGCTGCTGATCCAGAGGTACGTTAGCTGCCTGCACACATGACAACATAATTCACTCCAATGTGGTAGAGAATATCTTACTTCAGCCCAGTTATGTACATTTCTGACAGATTGTAGCAGCCCGACCTTAACAGCCTTCCTGAAGGCAGAGGTGGTGACCTTCATGGTTCCTTCTTGATCCAAAGCCTGGAAGAAGCCCATGATGCTCTGGTTTCGCTCTTTAAGGAATTTCTATGGTAGAATCCAGATCATATTTAAAATTTTGATTTGATTTTAATAATAACTTTTATTAATTTGTTAATTTATTTATTTTATTTAATTATTTTATACATTCAAAGGTGCGATCTCTTTAGGATACTCTGGCATATTTTTGTAACTTTCATATTTTGTCACTTATCCCCGTCATGAACCGACTGCGTCTCTCAGCAGACTGACCACTACCTGGAAGATGTGGAGGGCAGAAACGTTCCTGGTGACGGAGCTCATGACGCTGTAGCGAACATCCAGAGCAGGACGCCTCTGACGGGCTTCACCCAGCAGCTCCACAAAGTCCTCGCACACAAACACCGTCTGCTCTCATACACACACACACACACACAGGCAGGTTCATAGCATACAGATGGTACTGCAGGCAGATGTGAGCATTACATATACAGACAAGCCTCATATTCACACTTAAGCTCACACACAGAGGTGAAAATAGTTTTTGCTGCACTTACAGAAATATCAATCTCCTTCACTGCTGATTTCATGTTGTTTTGAACTGTTCTGAGCAGCATCAGAGCACCGATGTTTGTCAGGGTGTTGTGGGCCAACTGAATGAAATACACACACAGCATATCTTACATTTAACACAAATTCATCTTCAGTTTCTTACAGTTCAAAAAGCAGCATAAAAAAAATCACTGCTTCATTATTCACCCTTTCACCCGCTCACCTTGAGGACCCGGAGGGTGGCGTTGACAGCCAGGCCCCGGCAGAGCAGCATCACGGCCTCATCGTCTATGTGGTTACTGCTGAGGTCCAACAGCTCGAGCTTGCTGTTTTGTTTCAGCGCTTGACCCAGTGAGTCTGCCTCAACATGGCCAAACCCGTTCCACGAGAGCCAGAGCTGCCTCAGAGTGGTGTTCACCTGAGGAAAAGAAAAGCGTGAGTGACAGGCAGCTACGACAGGAAGCAGACTGTTGAATAGACACTGAAGGCTTTGTTGTGTGAGTCACCTGCAGCCCTGCACTCAAAGCCGCCACACCACGCATACAGAGGTGATTCCAGCTCAGGTTTAGGACTTCGATGCCGACATTTCTGGCTGTGAGAAAGGGGAAACTTTGAAAGGTCACAATTTGTTTGAAACCACAAATTACACATGAAGGTTTTAAAGTCAAACTGGAATGAAAATTCATTTTTTAGCATGCTTGCTTCCACTTTCAAGGTGAAATACAAACTACAATGTCAAGTTATTCACTCATTCATCGTGGCAGCTGTGGCTCAGATCAGTCGTCCATGTATCAGAAGGTCGTCACTTCATCTACAGTCTACATGCTGAAGTGTCTTTTGGCAAGATGGTGAACCCCAAAATGCTCTCGATGGTGTGGCACTGGGTGTGTGTGTGTGTGTGTGTGTGTGTGTGTGTGTGTGTGTGTGTGTGTGTGTGTGTGTGTGTGTGTGTGTGTGTGTGTGTGTGTGTGTGTGTGTGTGTGAATGGTTATTGCTTGTAATGAGCAGGTGGCACCTTGCTACCAGCGTATAAATGTGTGTGTGAATGGGTGAATGCTGGCTCGTGTTGTGAAGTGCTCTGAGCGGTCGGTAAGACTAGAAAAGCGCTTTATAAATACAACTCATTTCCCGTTTATTCATGCAAACTGTCATGTGGAATAACACACCACACTTCTTCTGCAGAAAACTAGAAAATACCGGTTTTTGTCATGAGTATAGAACACGACAAGTGAGTGCTGGTCAGCTGGTCGCACCCAGTCCTCATACAAATTACATGATGAGAGCTGTTCTGTGTAGAGGCTCTTCAGCCTGGAGCGTGCTTCCTGACAACATCAAACAGGTAAAAAAAAAAAGATTCTCCTTCAAGAAGTCACTTCAGCATTAACTCTGTCATCTGTCCTAGATGTTACTGGTCTTCCAGCTGTTTTGGTACCTTTTTTTTATTGTTTTGGTTCTGTTATGGGTCACTGTTGTCAGGTTATTTCAGTTGTTTTCTGATCTTTATGCTTGGCTTTTACTGTTTTTACTTTTACTTAAATTATTTGGTTATAAATTCGAAGGATTTCCTCCTAAAAAAGTCAGAAATAAACCGCCGTACCTAACATTTGACCCAGGTGTTCTCCTGCTGCGTCATACAGCCTGTTGTGACTGAGGTCCAGCTCTTTGAGCACATAGTCACCCTGAGAAGAAAGAAAAAGTTGAGCCGACGCTTCATTGCAAATTTAGACGCAACAGTGTCTGTTTAGGAGCTTGAATGCTCTTTTGCCACGATGGATTCAACAGTCAATACTTTGTGCTCACCTTTAAAGCATCAGCAATGTCTTTAGCAGCAGAATCATCGAATTCATTTCCTGCAGGAAGGGAGGGAAATTCATTTCGCTATTCATTCTTCTAATTTCAGCTGTATTCCAGCGATGCACAGAGGTGCATCAAAAACATCTCGCACAGGTGAAAGATGTAGTTGATCACCTGAGAGTTTGATGGATTTGATGTCGCTGTTTTCTAACAGCATTTTGGAGATGATGACTGCTCCTTCTCGGTGCAGCTGGTTGTTGGAAAGATTCTGAAATAAAGAAATTCAGCCGTTACTGAGATGAAAAGGCATCAGCGTGTTCTGAACAGTATACTGTTTTTGGAATTCAGAGCAGCTGAGAATCACAGTGTACCAATGCAAATACCACGCAGGGATTTCACAACTGAACATTTCAGAATAGTTACTAGACTCTGTATGCTGCTGTTTGTTTGAAGCATCTCCATCAGGTAGCGCGTCCCTTCAGCCCGAAGCGCGTTGTCTTCCAGCTCGAGGTTGGTTACAACACTGTCATTCTAAAAGAAATTACTTGGATGAATGAATGAAATCCTGATCATTTGAGAACTAAATGTCAGGCCATCTAGAAGCTTATTTATTTAAAAAAAATGCTTGTTGGAATTCTTTCATTAAACTACTTTTTCATGAATATCTCATTGAAGGGACTGAAGGCCCCTACTTGCAGAGCCATGGCCAAAGCTTTGGCCCCCAGAGGTCCCACTCCATAGTGGTTCAGGTTGAGACTGGCTTCACTCAAGTTGCGGAGGAAGGAGAAAATGGGAGTGGCCCCTGTCTGCTGACAGGCCTGCAGATACCGCTCTGCAAGGGAAGGATGCTGTCTCTGCTTGGTGGCATCTGAAATGAAGTGGGACAAGCCAGAAGAGAAGGAGGAAGAGGTGAGGGGAGTAAAGAGTGCAAATTCATTATTACTGATCTGTTTTAGCCGCCGTAACCTACTGCCTGCTTCCAGGTCAGTGTCCCACTGATCATCACCTCCGTCACCCTCTTCGCCTTCAGTTGGCCGGACCTTCATCTGATCTGGGTTTCCTGTGGGCATCACTGACTGATCAGGCTGCTGCTCTTCCTCACTGAGCTGGAGAACGACCCTGTTCTGCTCACAATGATCCATCATACCTGGACCTGCGCTACACCTGCACGAACAGGTGAGTTCAGCTGTCACTCAGAGTTTTCTGTAGCAGTAATCATGAGTTGACATGGGACAGACACTCCAGTGGTGGAAAATAACAAAGTACATTTACTCAGATTAAGATTTACATAAAATGTAATCAAGAAATAAATTGTAGTGTAAAACTAAAAAAGATTAAACTGCATTGATAAAGAAGATAAAGTAACTAAAATGACCCCAACCTTTACCAGTTTCTGCATTACAGTGGTGTACACAGCAATACCTCCATAATTATAATGCAATAATAAAAGTCTTGCATGAGTACTTTTACTTTTGGAACTTTGAATATTTGATGCCATACTTTTGTACTTAGCTTAGTAAAAAGTTTAATGCTTGATTTGTACTTCTGAGAGCTTTTCTTGACAGTTAGCTATGTTAGCTCAATTCACACCCAGTTAAAAGGTTCAGCTAGCCAGTTAACAGTAAAAGCTAACAGCTAATTAAGGAGTTTGTTGAAGCCCCAGTGAAGGCATAGTTAGCATTAAGGCTAATTCGTTCATGTTTAAATAGCGTCAGCATAGTTTTATTTATTTATTTCATGAAGCGACCGTTAGAGCAGAGCAACGTCTGTAAGGATGAAACCTTTAAACTGGAGTAAGATAAAACTATTTTGGATGAACTCATTCTTCTGTTTATCGTGTCATGTAAAACGTTGTTTACTATTCAAAGTAGAGAAAACTGAAGCCTACCTGAGCAACTTCTGTCACTTTCTGTAGTGTAAACAAAAACACAAAAAAGTGTTAAAGAAGTTTTAATCTCAGGAGGAAAACTCCGGTTGATGGAGGCCCGAAAACAATAATGACGAGAAGAGAAAATAAAACGAAAAATATCGAGATATTATGAATTACTATTTTGTTTTACATTAGCTCAACACACATCGCTCAGTACTTAGTTATCACATCTGCGTATTAAGTTATATCGACTTACTGGGTCTACCGCAAGTTTTGCAGTTCATTAAAATGTCCGCTAGATGGAGCTGTTGACCGCAGTCTGAGTCTGAACCGAACGTTCAACACGGTAGATTCGATTCTGTACGTTTAGACATGACTGTATACCGTCAGGTGGATGTTTGAATGTAGTTTTTTTTTTTAGCTCAACTTGAATCAATGACCTTTACTTGCTGTCCAAAATAAAATATCAGTGTAGTGACGGAGAAGTTCTGTTGTTCCTCCTCCAGCAGCACTTTGACAAGTCTTGTAATTACAATAAGAACTATAAGAAACTGTGGTGCAAAGTGTTCATTAAGGCACCCATTAAGAAACACAAGGGGGTTAAAGAAAGCCAAATAATAATTCAATTATTATTATTATTACAACAATTACTGACTGGGAACATACTTAAATGTCAGGATAAATTTGCAACCTGTGAAGGGCAACAGGAGCTGGAGTAATAAGTTGTCAAATTTGTTATAACACTGTCAGCAGATGGGGGATGTTTCTTTGGCTGAGCCCTGGACAAAGGGAGCTGCAGTAATCGAGCATGAATGACCTTTTCTGAGTTTGGCAAATGAAAGGCCTGATTTAGGCAATGTGTGAGAGCGCGTGCCAAAGAGGTCGCCAAAACATGATTGCACAACTTCCATCACCTCACAGTTCTAGTGCCACAACAGGGAGGAACAGACACAAGGACTGAGAGTCATTTCACTGACAACAACGTGAGGAATATGCACGTCTGATGGAGAACGACAAAAGAACAAGCCATGCTCTTTCTTGTAGTTAGAAAATAAAATTTAATCTATTCAGGGTACCAGAGTCATACATAGCAGATACAGGTCCAGAACAGACATTAAAATACTGCTCAGCTGAAAAGATTTCTGCTTGTTTTCACAGCTGTTTGACAGCGCAACATGACACACACAGACTGGAAAGATTGAAAAGACGAATCACATCAAGTGATTAACAAGCATTTCATATATGTTTATGAATACAAAGCAGTATAAAACAAGTACAATAATGGACAGACAACAAGTCCAAAAAACAAGGGTGTAAACATTTGTGTATATGTGCTTTTCATGACGCCAGCGTCACCACAAATCGGATCAACCGGTTAACTGCCATCGTCGAGGCAGGGTATAGAAATCAAAATTTAAAAAAAAAAAACAAAAAAAAAAACCTCTCTACTCCGTCTGGTGTACTTGTATTGAGTATTGTATACTAAAAACTCTACACCTGTATATTGCGGCTAGAATACATAGGAAAACTGCAGAACATTAAGCCTTTGTGGGCCTCTGCATCGAAACAATGCCACACAATCTACTCAGGGCTTTTGTAACAGAGCACCATATTGATATTAGTGTGTTTCCTCAGCGTCGATTCCAGTTGTACTCTACGGTTTCCATTGGTCCCTTTCTGTAGAGATGGTTGAAGTAACAACTAGGCACAGTGGGTGTCAACAACAACACTTAATGCAGAGATGAAACTGGGTATTTCCAGTCTTCCAATGGACAGAGCCAGCTCATGTAGCAGTACTAAGGAAGCCGTACAACCTCAGGTCTTTGGGCAGAGTCTCCAAAAGTCTTCAGCTTGGAGCTCAAGTGCTTGTTTCGAAATGTATTGCCAGTTATGTTTTCATTTAAATGGCTGCCATGGCTGGTGATGCTAGTCTGGGCTTCAGGGACCCCGCGTCCCTGCTTTCCTGCTTTCACTTGGCGTCGGCGGACAGCTGCTCCAGCAGGGGGTTAGCCTCGCTCTCTGGTGTTTTGACGCTGTCGGTCCTCACGATGCAGGTGGGCCGGTGGAGATTGAGCATCACCATTAGCTGCTGCCTCTCCAGGCGGAGCTCCTCGATCTGGGCCTTCAGCTCTGAGTTCACCATCTCCAGGCGCTCCGATTCCTGGACAGAGAGGATGAATTATTAGATCCTACTGGACAAATACATTGACCAGAGCACTTCAGAGGTATTCATCTTAAACCTGTCTGCTTTTGTCACTTCTGAAAGACGATGTGAGACCCCTGACTTTTAAGTTGTACAGTTACACTGAGGCTTGTGTTAGCCCGATGGCATTAGCTCTGATTTGGCCTGAATGGCTTGAACGTGAACCAGCTGTTCGGGTTAACTGAAGTCAGGTTATTCTTGGCTACCACCCTGAGCTGCTCTGCTTCTGCTCATCAGTATGCAGTGCTGTGTCATGAACTCACCCTTTGAAGGAAGTCAGTCCGTTCCTTCTTTTTGTTTCGGCATCGCGCTGCTGCTACCTTGTTTTTCTCTCGTCTCCTTTTCCTCCTTTCCTCATCTTCATCCATCTGCAAACACAATGTACCGTTACTATGAGAAACAGGCATTAAATGATTGTATTTTATACAAATGAAATCTCATAATTCCTTTCTAAATTACATAAACCTTCAACCAATAGTAGTGATCACCTAGGTGGAAAATAACTGTTGTGCAACCTCTATAGTGATTCTTGTTTTAAGCACTAGAGGGGGAAAAATTCCACTTACAGAGTGAATTGGCTTATCACGGCCACACACTGTGCGCATGTAAATTATCACTTTAATCTTCTTATTTACTTGCAAAAGTATTCCATTGTTTAATCCTAAAATAAAGTATGCAGACACCCATAATCAGCTCAAACCAATGCATCTACAGCTACTGACAGCTTTTTATTTGCTGTTGGTATTTAATGGTAAGCCATATTGTTTATTGACTTTTCTAGATGTTTGCATTATTTAGATTAGATTTTGCTACTTTTTTGCTAGTTGTTTGTGTAGTTTAATTATTCCTGACCTCTTCCTAGATTTAGTTTTTGCATAACTAGTATTTTGTTTTGTTTGTCTGTGAATTGGGCAACACTGTGGGCACCTGAGGTTACGTAGGTAGGAAGGCAGGTACAGGTCTGAGGCATGCACGATTTCTTGGCCTTTTGTTGGCTTGCTTTATTTTTTAAGAAACTTTACACAGACACTGGTGTTTTGCTGGCATGTGTCACACACTCGTGGTGCTGCAGTGGCTCTTTGATTCTAAGTTTGACTTAAGTTTGAGTTTTTGACAAATTGCCAATATACAGAGATACAGTAATATGTTATATACAACAAGTCTGTGAGAACATTGACATTAAATTCAGTGTGAAAACATTATTTCTGAGCATTGAAGATCTTTCTTATTCTTTACAACCCTTCAGACTGTGAATGCATGTGACACTAAAATCAGCCTTTTGGTTCTTTACTGACAAACATCAGCTAGAGACTGATGTCCTGTTTTAAGAAAATGATAAAACCTGCCTTGATAGAGGGCTTTGAATCCTGAATCTCATTTCCTCCTTTGTCCTCCTACCCTCTGACTTGACATACATCTTTCACACACTCCGCTTCTGCACTACTTCCTCTTCTCTCTCTTCCTACCCACCTCCGTCTTGATGGCCAGCGGCCTCTTCCCCAGCCTCCCCAGGAAATGCAGCGGGGACAGCATGGTGCCCAGCTGACGGAAGTCCGCCAGCTTGAGTTGATCAGTGAGCGTGGTGGCCGAGATGCCCGCCAGCGGGCCCAGGCTGGGCAGGGAGCCCGCCGCCAGCGAAGGGTCAGGTATCTGTCCCGGCATCATGTCCGACCCGGCCACCACCGCCGCTTTAGGGAGAGAGAAAAGAGGAAGAGAAGGAACGATTAGGATGAGAGAACCAAGCCTGAAATGATCGCTGTGAAGCAAAATGCTGCTCTTTTATACCTATGGTGGAAAGCAAAGGGTCACGTTAAAAAACAACCTGGTACCATACATTTGCACTTATATAAATACATCAATAGTTTTTTGTTGTTTTGGGGTTTTTTGGGGGGGTTTTTGTCCAGACTTGCTCTTCATTCTTCTAGTCTCTGGTAGTAGTGTGAGCCATACATTCATACCCTTCTTCCATTATCATGCTACAGCCCTCTGACAGTACATTTTATCTTTATTATGATCTTACAGTATCGGCATTTCTTCCACAATAAGATTAATGGGCCGTCCTGTGTGCTTGTCATCAAACATCTTTATAAATACGGGTTGCTGTTTCCAAGAATGCATTCAAACGTTGACAGCTTTGACAGCTGTGTTATCTTCTTAGTCAGCGGCTGGTGAAAAAGCAAACTTCACACTGTCAGCAGCTAAACACTCATCTCTGTAGTTTCACATGCACGGGGAAGCCATGAAACAAACGGAGGGCTATCTTTTACACTTACGCTTCTCATAATTTATCGAGTGGTTTTCGTCTCGAACGTTGGTTTGGTTTTGCGTAAAGAGGATTCAAAGGATATCAAAAGCATTCACGTCAGAACAGAGCGGGTAACACTCGTGCCTTCCTCGGCCACCCTCTTTCAACAATATGAGGTAGTTGAGAGGGGTCGACCGCAGCACTTTTTAATGTAATCAGGGAGGAATGAGGGACAGAGAGGAGAAAAAGGAGAACTTGTGCAGGCCTGAAGGAAGTGGCTGGTGAATTAAGACGTCGCTCTAATTACTGTAAGACCGAGAGCTGGAAAACTTCTGATGGCCAAATAAAAAACAAATGTTGCAGATGGGAACAGTGTAACATGAGCCGACGGTACCCTGCCCATCCCTGCAATCTCTGAGGAGAGGCGAAGTGAAAGCAGTGAATTTCAGAAAAGTCTGACGAGAAATGGTTCCTCTCACTGTTCGGTTTGTGTAGAAAAAGAAATATTCAAATGCAAAATGCTAAGTAGGTAGATGGGTGATAGAGGGGAAACATTCAGCTGCCACCGAAAAGAAACTGAGTCACTGCATGGATCAGATTTATTCCTGACAAAACCACCGTGTGGCTGATACAACTGAACAACTGATACTGCAATAGCTTTGGCACACTGACAGTGTCAGCTAGGATTACCAGCCAAACCCAAAGCGAGGACTTTTAAAAAGACTGATGATATCAGTGTGACTCCTACATTAATAGCTTAATTCACATTTGCCTCCTGAGTATTCGGCCGAAGCTGAACCTCTCCAGGTCGGGCACGAACCGAACAAAGCCCCTCTCATGTGGAACCAACAAAGACGTGTATTGTGAGGCACTGCGGAAACAGCTGACTTTGCTGGTGGGTGACTCGCTGACAGGCTGACGGTATTGTAAGTTAAACCAAGTTTTTCTTTCTTAGCTCCTTTTTTTTTTGCAGGGCTGAAAGACTTGCCCTATTACAAAAGCCATAGAGGAGGTAATGAAAAAAAACAAGGTTATGTAACTCTATTCTAATGTACTCCACCCTGCTTATGGGCTGGTCTCACACTGTTTTTACAGTTGGACTGGAGTTTACTGTCGAGCATGGTGGAAAATCAACGTTACTCACTTTTAGCGGGAGGAAATCAATTCTGAAGTGCACAGAGTCACTTCTCTGTTAAATGAATTAGACTCTGAGATAAATCTGTCACGCAAAAAAAAAAATCCATTTAAAGCGTTTAAATGGATTTTTCTACTGTCTCGTCTCAGTGGTGGAATGTAACGAACTACATTTACCCAAGTACTGTACTTATTAGAACCATATCCCTGTAATCCAATATTTCCCTCAGGGAAATATCACATTTCTTTACTCCACTACATTTGTCTGACAGCTTCAGTTACTAGTTACTTTTCAGATTACAGTTTTTAATACCCTTCCCGTCCAGTGAAAATCACGTATTTCCAAACGTGTTTATTCTGAATTTATCTGATAAACTGAAGGATTAAGAGTTCCTTTATGGATTAAGAAATTTCTCCTCCTTGTTAAGTTAAATAAACTGTTCAAAAACCCTGTTGGATTAGTTGTGAAATGCATCGCCACGAGGCTGAAAAAGAGCTGTTTTTCTGGGTTACGTGGTTCTCGCGGGACAGTGACACTACAAACATGATGATTGTAAACAATTTGATGCATTTTCGTAGATTAAACTACCCAACTACAGCAGTAATATTAATGTAAAAATATATATAACAGAAAAACACTGACAGGGAGCATTTTACTGCACAATGAGTACTTTTACTCTACACACATTTAGTACATTTTACTTATTATACTTACATACTTTTACTTCTGTAAGGCTTTGATTGCAAGACTTTTACTTGTAGTGGAGTATTTTCACAGTCTGGTATTAGTACTTTTACTTAAGTAAAGGAACTGAATACTTCATCCAACAATGTCTTGTCTACATTATAGGAGATTACTACGGGCAGCGTGTAAATCTGCAGTACTATTGGCCTAAAACATGGTGCATTGACTGTCATCTAATCTTCACACTTCTTCTGACCTGTTCTTTACCACGTTCAGTCTGCATGATTTATTCGCTCAGAGGACAAGCTGGTGTGTGGAGCCAGTGTCCAATGAGGCATTTTATTATTTAAATCCCGGCTGCCCCCTCCCTTCCTCCCTCTTTCTCCCCCCCTCTCCCCCACTGTATGTATACTCCCATTTACACTGCACTTGGCAGCAGCCTGTTGTTTTTGCTGGAGAGGAAAAGAACAAGACAGCCCTGGTAAAAATCTCTCTCAGACAAAATTCCCTCTCTCTCAAACTCCCGGGAGGGGTGGAGGAATGGAAGGTGCCAAGGCCTTCTCTTTCTGCAGACAGGCTGTGTCAGAACAAGGCAAACCATATGGCAGCAAATCCAGGGGGTGAATGAGTGGGAGAGCTCTTTTAAAATAGCCAGACAATAGTACAAATTGTTGGGCTGAAGTGACTGAACCACTGCGTTTACTATAAAGTCTTTGATAGGGCAGTAACCTCTGTGAGCTTACAAAAACAGCACATTTGAGATTATGCAATCGCGTAGACTATTAGACTCCCTGCATCTGCACCTCTTACTAGAAGCCACACAGAAATCACACAAACATGAGCAGAAAACCCCCGACATGTGACTACAGACCATGCCATGTTTTTTCTTACATTGCTCATCGGTGACCAATAACTGTGCTGGAATTCAAAAGATGCAATCCAAACTAACCTCTGGGCTGAGAGAACAGCCACAGGAACTGAAGCGCCCATTAGGAATGACTGAGCAAATCGCTTTCAGAGCCAAAATGGAGTCCGATATCCAAGTTGGCCAGACACTCAGGACCGGTATACAGACTCAGATTAGGCTCCGTCCTGGACACACACGATTTTTCAACTGAAATTGACTCTAAAAAAATAAGTCAATTCAGGAATAACCATATTTTATGTCTATTACTCTGGTTCACATGAAATACATTGTAATGCAATCCTGCTCAGTCAGATGTATTGCAAGGAAAGCCCCCGTTCCTTGCTATGGCTTGTTGAAGCATGCAGCTGAGGCCAGACCTCGCCACACACACACACACTTGGGAAAACACATTCAGTATATAAATGCACATAAACTTCACCATTTGTCTGCATGACATCAGAACGCACAAATCAAAAACCCACTGAGGTAGTTTTGCCAGCGGCCTCCAAAACAAAGGTGAACTGATGTCTGAGGCGAGATGCCTTTCAATTATGAGTCATAAAAGTGAGTTACACACCATACCAGACAATTTATTGTACCGCTGTAAACTCAGACACATAGCACGCTCTTGACGTGGCTCGTTTTGGAGTCAAACATGACTTTTAAGTTGAGTAGAAAGTTTATGTTTAATCTGTTCCTCCTCTTTCAATCTGCCACACAAGTGTGTTAAAATCCCCCTTGCAAATTCACCAGCGCGCCAAGCCTCCAGACATGAAACCCTTAAGATGTCTCATCTGTACAACACAGGGAAAGTTTGCCGATGCGTGTCTCGCGTGGCGTGATTACACTCAAAAAGCATGAGTCAAAGTGATTTTTACATTTTTCAAAAGAAGGGTATTTTTCTCTCTTTTTTCTGTCAGCAGCAGCAGCCTGCAGTCGAGGATTAGTGGTCAGTGTTTGATGATGCAACACCGTCGCTGTGCTTCTGCAGTTGAGCAGAAAAGCCAGTGCCACAGCTTTTAGGCCACACTAGCCTAAAACAAAGACACCTACACAGCCGAAGCACCGCTGCCTCTCAGAGCGAACTGAGAGGAGACGAGCTGAAGCCAAGGGCGGGGAGTGGAAATGTCATGTATTAGTTATGAAATATAGGACCGTACCCAAGGCAGGTTTTGGCTCTGGCCCAAAACTAACCTAAATGCATGTGAGCCATAGATAGCTGGAGGTGTGTGTGAGATGACTGTGTCAGAGTGTGCATGTGAGGGTTCCTATATGTGAGCGTGCAGCCAGTCAGCATGTCCTATATATATTTAGAATCTGCTGGTTTCTTTGCTCGCATACTGTCTTCAGCTCGACCCAATGTGTCCGTTTCCTGAGTCATTCCTGAGAGCAATTAGCAGTGCTGAGGAATTCAGCCCCTTACCAATTGCCAGCGGCACGACTGGAGGCCCTATTATCCTCATCCCCTATAGAGATGGTGAGGGGGGGTTACAGGGACTTTTCAAAGGCGACTCATTACCTTCACATACTATTACTTTTTAAAAAGGAGCCCACTAACAGCTCACCTCTACCAGCGCAATCATTTTGAAGACTGAAAGCAAGAATCAAAAGTCTTTGCTCGCTGATTTATCTTTGCCCAAAACACAAAGTTAGATTTTTGTGCTGCCAGACAACTCAACTTTAAATCACTGGATTGTGGCATAACGGGAAAGATGTGACCACTTTCCAAAATGCTATTTGACCACTTTCTGTCAGCATACTTTATTAAAGCCTAATTCTGGACTAATAAGGCATTGCAAGGCCCACACACTAGCATCTTGCAAAACTCTTGCAAACAGCTTCTACAGCTTTAACACTACACGAGCGCTGAAAATGAGCAATGAGCGCAAAGGCTCGGGCCAAAGCACGCTCTCTCACTCTCTGGCCAAGGTCTCAGCGATCATCATTACCGTCTGCACTCAGTCAGGCTGTGTGTTGAGTTACAGTCTTTCGCAATCCTCTGAGGAAAGCAGGGAATTTGGCACCAACTTTCCTCGAGGACAGGACAGTCCAAATATACAGTATCAACATTCCTCTAACCCCTCATTATATTTTCATTGGAGGGACAAGACGCAGGCACGAGGAGGGAAGAGACGCCGTGATAATGGCTGTTGTTCTGATCATGCTGCGGTCACCTCTGGCCATTTAATTCAAGGGTGATAGCATGTGGAGTGAAAGCGATTATCGCAACAGAAAATATGATCTCTTTTCATTTCATCTGCCACAGATAGTAGAAACCTTTCAAAATTCCTCTTGTGAAGATGGCTAAACCTTCCCAAAGCAATTCAGACCAATTATGAACATTTACCCTCACAACATTGTCGATGATGATGAGACCCTGAGCTGTAGCAGTAATGAGCAATCTTAATTTCCCCTCACAATTACAGTCTGGATGTGTCAGCAGTGAGTAAGCTGGTGTACAGGGCACACATAGGTTATCTTTTGTTCACAGTGAAATTACACAAGAGAGCAGGAAGTTTCACTGTTGCATTTTATTGTAGAATTCAGCCTAAGAGTGAAGTCTTTTCCAAGCAAATTGAAATACAAAGCACCTGCAGATATGCACAAAGCATGAGCACTGTGGCTGCCTTCATTCAAACATTACAATGTGATCATTGGCTGGATTCCTGCTTGGCCCGCTTCATGCCATTCAAACAGTCACATATCTATATTCTGCGTCTGGGTGGTCGTGGTTGAATTATTATAATGTTACTATTTTTTCCCCACATTGTAAGTCAGGATTAGACTTTGCATGGCACTGGGGCTTTGGCTTGGCTCAGACATGGATTAAATGAATCAAAATACAAAATGCGGACAAAATCCATTTCAAATGTATGGAGTTCACGTCAATGACAAATCCAAGGCATGTGCAATCCCTGACAATAAGACATTGGCCAACCAAGTCCAGAAAATCAGATTTAATGCTGCCTGTTGAAGCAATCACCATCATTGTGTAATGTGTGGTTGTCACTTTAATGCCGTTTCATACTTTGTCCTCTGATATTTCCTCATCTGCCCCACGTCAAGCAGACGCTTGCTCTGATTAAACAAGCCCCAGTGTCTACACTGCACTACGTGTTCAATCCTTTTGTTGCTCTTGAAGTCTGCGGGCTAAAGGTCAATGTTTAGATAGACGTTAAGTGACAAGACTCTTTTTTGTGCACACACAGTGAAACCTGCCTTCCAGTCCAGAAGAAATTCAGGAAATCTGGAAATCATAACTATGTGAAGGCCTTTTAAAAAGGAGCTTTTACTGTGCTCTTTCTAGAAAAAACAAAAAAACACTGGACTTAATGTCTCTTCTCTTGGTTACACCTTTGGACATTTGGGTGTTTGCTTCCACAGAGTACGTCTAGTCTGTCCTGACACTCTGTTTTTACAAACCATGTGGAAAGGCTTATGTGGACTACAATGTGATACTGATAATGTGATACGTACGGCAGTGAATAGCTGCTCCCCCAGCATTAGTATTAGTATCATTGAGCCTGGCTGTTGCATAGTTGGCTCGCTCGCCTGCAATGCGTCTGCTGTCTATTCAGTGTACTGGGGTGCAGCTTGGCAATTCCAGCTCTCCAGAGACGCACTGGAAGGCATTTCTACTTAAAATAAACCCTGTGCGCCCACGTCCAGCCTCTCAGCCCTGTCGGCCCTGCGCTGCTTGTCGGCTCGCCAGCCCTTCCCCATTAATCCACTGCAGCGTTCCATTTATGCAGAAACCATCCTACGGATGTGCCCGGGCAGGCGCTGGGGCATTTAAACCCTCTGCAACACACGCTCTTTCACTTAGACACATGCAAACACAGATAAAGACACAAAGGAAAAGGAAACACATATAGACAGAACGCACAGATAGTTTCCCCTCCATGGCATGTACTGTACGAGCTAACACTGCACCAGCTGAGGGGCGCACGTTCACCATATAGGAAAACACTGAACCTATGAACTTGCACGCCATAAACTGACACACATGCACACGATCCACCCCTATCCATCATATTATCCATTCCATCATTGCACTTTAACCTTCAGGCCAACAGGGGCAGAGAACCAAAGCTACCTCTGGTCTGGATAGAGTTACTGTTACACAGTAAAGTGTAAATCTTGTCAAAGACCCTGATGTGGACAAGAGATTGATATTTACTAGCCCATCACAACAGCACAGGGAAAACAAAGAATTGCTGCGGTGGTGATCAAGGGGAAGTGTAATACTGGAGTGTGGTTAACATGCAATTCACATGTGAGGCCTACACGCACACAGAGAGTTAAACATACAAGGCATGTCCACTATGATGGGCCAAAGCAAAGATTGCAAATATGAGCCAATCTGAGCACACATTCCTGGCTGTACTCACATGCTGCCAAATGCACTTCACACTTCATTTACATCACTTATGTTTCAAGGTGAAGCAGCTTTGCCAAGAAGTTTTTTTTTTAGTGCAGCAGAAGGTGATACTCAAGAGAGCATCTTGATCATCTCCTGATTAATTCCATCGAAAACATTTTTAAAAAGGGCTGCAGCTAACAATGACGGTCATTGTTGATTAATCTGTCAGTTATTTTCTTGATGACTTGATTGGTTGTTTGGTCTGTGAAATGTCAGAAAATGATGAATCAGTGTTTCCCAAAGCCAAAGTTAACATCCTCTAATGTCTTGTTTTGACCATAACCCAAAGATACTCAGTTTACTGTCATAGAGAAGTAAGGACACCAGAAAATATTCACATTTAAGAAGCTGAAATTAGAGAATTTACACTTTTTTTAATTACTGAAACTGATTAATTGATTATCAAAATAGTCAATGATTAATCTAATAGTTAACAACTAATGAATTAATTGTTGCATCTCCACTTTTAAAAAACACAATACCTACTCAGAGAAAACTTGTCAGTCCTCTTCTGTCAATGATGCAACCGTGTTTGGACGCTGTAGAAAGGCAATAAGACATTTATCACTATTCATAGTAAAAGTACTGGTATTGTTATGAGAGCTCAGAAGACAAGTTGACTGATTGATCAACATAAAATTAACCAAACACAATTTTGATAAACTGATTAATTGTTCAAGTGAGTTGAAGTGAACATTATCTGGTTTCTGTTTCTCAAATGTGATGATTTTCTGTTTGTCTTTATAAACTGAATATATTTGAGGTTGATCTGTCAAAACACACTATTTGAATACATCACCTTGGGCTCTGGAAAATTGTGGTGAGCGGATGTGAGTTTATATACTACACAATTAGGTGGTAGATACATTCATTGATAAAAAAAAAATAAAATAAATAACAGTTGCAGTCCTAATTATAATTTCTCCATGCTTACAAACAGAGAAACACTGTTATCTTAGAGTCAGTTTGCAAATCTGGTATTCTTAGCTTATCTACCCTGCAGCTGCATGCAAAGTGTGTGACTCTTAAGTAGGAGCACTGAAAGTAGTTTGGGAGTTGTGGAGCTAGCCGATTCTAATGTTACAACAGTCTAGACACATGGCATGAGTGTAC
Organism: Chaetodon trifascialis; assembly: GCF_039877785.1. Classification (NCBI taxonomy): domain Eukaryota; kingdom Metazoa; phylum Chordata; class Actinopteri; order Chaetodontiformes; family Chaetodontidae; genus Chaetodon; species Chaetodon trifascialis. Next base: position 10,842,163 of record NC_092074.1, on the reverse strand, counting down.
AGCAGTATCAAAGTTTAATTCACATGCTTGTGTGAGCTGCATTTACAAAAACTTTGCAGTCTCTATGTAGTTTGGTGCATCAGACTAGCTTAGCTAGCAGTTACTCTGAAAACCCCCCGCGTGCGGCGTGTATAGCGTTACATAACTGTCTTCACAGGGCTAACCGACACTTCTCCTGTTTAGCAACACTGAAATTAAGACTCCCGAGATGAAAGTAGCTTCAGTCCAACATGAGCTGGTGTGTAATTTAGCTAACGTGTTCGTGGCTGTGTAGCGACAGTTGCTACAACAGTTGTTACAACAACGTACTTAACTAAAGGTTGTGGCGGCAACAAATTGACTTCTGTGGTAAAAGCCCACAGAAAACTTTTAAACGATTAACATGAACTCAAATTTTTCTTTTATTTTTTTTAAATCAACAGTTACGTGAAAATACATCATCATACGTTCATAGTAACTGAAAACAAACCCCGCACAAACAGTCGTATCACTAAATTCAATGTCTAAAACGTGGTGAGAAAAGTGTCAAAAAAAACGCAAATATGTCTGGCGTGTACCAATATTTGGCTAACTACAAGCACAAAAACAAAGAGGAGAAAACAATGGCAGCACAGCTCGACGGTTCGCACACACACTTACCTGTTGTGCGTCCAAAATCCGCAGTAAGAGTGTGGACGGTGTGGGACTTACGAGTCGGATGTAGGTGTTAGGACTAGCTGGAGACGTTGCATCAGCCCGTTTAAGTACTGATCTTATCCGCGAGCGCTCCGGAATGCGGAACTGCTGCCTCATACGTCAGCGGGGATGAAAATAATGTAAGAGGGCCGAACGCACGGAGGTTTGTTTGCTCCACCCCTAGCAACCAGAAAACACATACACAGACCGGAGGACAGGAAAGTTTCAGCCGAGGGACACATGGAGAGATAGACATGGCTAAAACACACGCCTCAAGCCATAAACGAGTCAATAAATAAAGGCACGGCTATAAACACTCTCACACACACTCTCTGTCGTAGCTGCAGGTGTTTTATTATTTGATAAGAGGTGGGGCTGAGAGAATTAAGCCCATGCCAGTAATAGACTGCAAAAATAAATCAGTCCAATTGGGTTAACTCATTTAGAAACTATAATAGAGTATTGCAGTGGTGGTCAAAGCCAAGTCTATAGTTATAAAAGCATTAATGTCAGTAGGTGGAAGAAATTTGAATACCTTTGGAGGACTTACAGTGTGGCACTGCTCCCAACCTTTAAACAAATCAGTCTGAGGCCTTAGTGTGGGTGTGAGATGTTAGTAGTTTGACCCGAGAGTGATTTTTAGAGGTCTGAGAGGTCAGGGTATCAGGTATTTCACTAGAAACGAGCTAAAATGAGAGAAAAGTCAGAAAAAATCAAGGTGAATTTGTGCGACATAAATATATTATTTTCTTTCTCACTTACTCTTTAATCGTCTGCAGATTTATCTTGTGATCTCTTAAGGGGTCCCGACCCCCATGTTGGGAACCTCTGGGATGGAGGATTCACACTGGGACACTTTACCCCGCAGCTCGTGCTGTTCTTTGTTGTCTTAATTAGAGTTAGATTACATTTAAATCCCTCAGAATGGACTGCTTGTGATTATTTAAGCAAGGGGAAGGATGTGGCTTAGTGCCTGATTACTTTCAGAAGATGTTTAATATGTTAAATGACTGAGGCTCCCATCCTGCCCAAAAGAAAATTAGTCATTAAGGCTCTTATAAGGACTTGAGTTTGCCAATGGCCCACAACAGTTCCTGAGATCAAATGACTATTTTAAGAACTGACATAAAAGTTGCAGCCTACAAGTGACAGAAATAAACTCATTTAACACCTACTGTGTTGTTCCAAATCAAACATTTAGAGTGTAAATGTTTATGCGACCACATGTCACAGCCTCATTTTCCAATAAAGAGTCATCACTTCCTGTTTGATAGGCTATTTACAATTTGAATGTTAAGACAGATTGCAGCTTTGATTATTTTAGCAAAGGTAAAAAATGAAAATATAGCTGAAAAATCTTTTTTTGTGTCATGACATATTTTCATTGCTTTAAATTCTGCATGTTTTTCATCCTGTACCCCAAAGTCATCTGGCCCTCGAGGCTGCATTCAGATTTATTCCCAGTGTTGCCTTAACACACACGTCTGTAAGACTGAGCGAGACGCCCAGCACTGCTTTTCTCTGATATATTCACAGAGCTGAAAGCTTATTATTTCAGGTGGCAGAGGACGTTTGATGCCTGAGTAATGCAGTAAATCTTGCAGGGTGTTCGCACATGTAGCTTTAGCTGCTGTGAAATCCAATTTGATTTTCTTTAAAGCTCTCCTTCATAAAGATGTGACTGCATTCATGACACATAATAGCTAAAACACATCATGTCTTAAGTGTTTCTGATGGAGGTTCCAGAAAGTTCCAGAAAAACTGAATCTGAATGCCTCTTCCTGCTGCTTCCCTCTAGTGTGGACACCTGTAACTACATCCCACTGGGCTGCTCATAAAACTGTAATGTGTTGGTTTCAAGCACATTATAAAGACATGTAGTTACACTTTAAGAGGACTAAACATAACCCTTGGCATTATCATTGCTTTTCACTCTTGCTCTTCAATTTCTATTTGAATGTTTAAATTTGTGCATGAGTAGGATGCATTATAACCTTATTAATGACACCAAAATCTTAATAAAGGATTGTTTTATATGAAATAATAAAGTCACAACTGAACTGCAGTATAATATCCTTGAATATAAAAACTGTGGTTGTTATCCTCAAATTGCTATAAAGTGATGTGTTTTACTATCATATGAAGCAAGAACAACTTGAACAAGAACAACCTGTTCTCCTGTGCACCGTTTATTACATCTCAGGTTCTTATCATTATCATTATCTGAGGCTCAGCTGGGTGTTACACGATGCCATCTCGACTCTTCCACCTAGAACAAGCAGCTGAGTTATTAGAGGCTCACCAAAATACCCCACTCTGTTCCTTTTTTTAGATTCTAATTTGGTTCTGCTGTGATTTATGTCTCGCATCTGAGGGGAGTTCGGCAGGGGACTGTGCGTCACAGTTGCTCTGAACATTGATGACAAATTTTTTGGGGGGGGCATTTGGGGTTAATAAAGCAGAACTGAAGCAACAAGCAGACAGATTTCCTAAAACAGGAGGGTCCTGGACATCTTCAGTTCCAACAGTTTGGAGGTTTCCCCTTGGCACGTATAGACTTTCAGCTGAATTCCTCTGTGCCTGCAGGAAAGCAGCCAGAGATGTCACTCAGTACACGAACACACATGGTGCAGGCCCATTTGGCACTTTAAGCCTTTAAGAGGGAACTGTCCCTGCCAGGAACAATAAGCCTTGATAATGACACTGAAAAAATATACCTGAATATGCAGAGTAAGTATTCAAAGCATGTTAAGATGTTCAATGAAAACAAAACTCTAACTCTTCTCAACTTAAGCCGTGAACATGAGAGGATACACAGATATGACTAGAAACACTGCTGTTCTAGAAAATCAGGCTATAGGTGATAAAGTGTTTGAAAGCTCAGAATCACATCTCAACACATACATACAAAGATCTTTATTTGTGTATGTTCCAATCTTCCAGGAAGTCTTTGCATTAAAACATAATCTTGGGTGCACTTTCCAACGGCTGCCCGAGTGATGAATGGAGAGGGAGTGCAGTTTGTGGTTTTGCAGCTTTGCCAAAGTCATGCAGAGTTCTTGCTGTGTGGGCGTCAGAAGGTTAAAAAAAAAACTACAGACGAACTTTTTGCACCACCAAACATTCTGTTTTTTCTGCCTCTTTCTTTATTAATTTTTTCAGACAGATGCTCACACATGTATTTCTACTTATATTTGGTGCTAAAACACCAGCATCATACTCACAAACTGCAAACAAGTCTCTCATATTCACTCATTTTCTTTCAAGGACCAACCTGAGGAAAAACTGTAGATTAAGTTGAAGCATTTGTCATAATATTATCCAACAGCACATCTTTGGGAAATACCCAGCAAACCAGACACCTCCAGACATAATCCTGACTCATCTGTCCACCACAATGCAGACACTTTAGGCAAACTATTTTTACCACTGCTCCATTTAATTTCCTTCCTTCCTTCCTTTTTTTCTTCTTTCAAAATAATCTCAGACAGTTGTGGATCACGTCAAAACACGTCTAGTAATGTGCACAGATGCACCGTTTTCAGTCAGGTTATTTAAAACTGTACGATACATGCGTCGTGTTTCCATTGTTGAGAGTCAGATTTGGAAATGGTGTATTACTACAGAATGATATTCCCCTTCTGACAACAACGGTTTGGGAGCGCATGGAAACTTTGTCATAGTCTCTTGAGTGAGCACCAAATTCTTGCATCCACTACTCTCATGCATGCACATGATGAATCCAATCAGCGTCTCAACTGAAACATATGTAGTTGTACTGTAAAATTCTCCTTTCCAATCATGTACTTGAACATGACACATGACAGCACACATGTATCCAACATGAACATACATGCACATAAAATACATGCCCCTCTTATTGGATTGAACTGTGATGCTCCATTCACACAAATCAAATCAATCACTTAGTGCACCAGTTGTGTGCTGGCACTGACTTTAAAACCTGCCCCTCTTCATCTTCGTCTCACAACCGCAGGCTGTCAGCTTTAATGCCAGCACTCCTCTTCCTCCTCCCCGCTGATCCTGTTTCCATTTGAGAAAAAGATCCCAGTGTTCTTACTGCTGTGAGACATGGATTCACCATTTGATGTTCATCCATGGTATCATGTAGTATCCAAGTCTGTAAAAAACTTATTCTTTTGTACAAAGAAATGAAATCTTTGCAGTTTTATACCTGTAAGTGTTAATTTAATGGTACAATAGTCATGCAAAAAAACACTCAATGTTTTTCTTCCTACTGTGTCACTGGAAGTGTTGTTTGAGTTCGTGCACGTATCCATCTTTGGCCCTGTAACAACATTGGTCTCGCATAGCGTTACTCATGTCACGGGACCCAGCCTTCCCAAACCCGTATGACATTGATTTATCCCTGTAAATATAGCACTTCCTTGGGAATATCACAGCAAGCAGGAAACAGAGTGGTCAGGAGGTGTATGAGGATGAGATAACAGAGGTGGAAACAGTGAGCGCACAATAAATAATAGAAAGATAGAGATCTGTAACCAGGCAAAGTGAGACATATTACAGAGTGCTGCTAGGAGTAATCTCATCATGCAACATTACAGTAGCAAACACAGGGAGCCGCCCTTCAAACTTCCCCATGTTTTATTTTTTTATTAATTAGTCGATGCACAGCTCATATTAGATAAAAACAAACATAGACATAAACAACAACATAACCTACATATCACATATATACAAATCTGTACAAACCTATAAGAAAAAAGCTAACAAAATAAAACCACTGGCGAATGGAAACAATGGAGAAGCTAACAGTTGTGCCGTCAGTGGATGCTGTGTGATAAGTGTAGATAATCAAAACCCTTATGGACTATTTCCCCAAGCGATGTTGACATGTTAACATGTGACAGCAGGAAAAGCATGGGCTTGAATAATGACATGAAAGATGGCAGTATTCCATTTAACTCCTTCAGTTTCAGGGTCCTGGTATTGTGCATGCTGTCATGGCACTTGAATACACCAAATGCCAAAATGTTAGTACTCTACTTAAGGGCCCAGCACACCCAGTGTTTTCTGACACTGTGGCTGATTAGACCTCTCCTCTGCTTGAGGTGGGACAGAGGTGTGATCGGAATTATGTACGGTCACCAGACTTCATGAATAAATAATAACAGTAAAGGTGAAAGTTCACAGGTGCTACCACTGTATCAGGAGAGTGAGCGACATGTCTATCAACACACCCACACAGTCGTGAAAGGAGCTTTAATCACAAAATAATGGAAAACAGTTATGTGGGTGTCTAAGGCCTTTGAGTAGAATGTTGAGGCACATGTACTGCACTTGAATTTTTATACTTCAAAATCTCTTCTTTCATTACTTTGAATATGACAACTATAGTGACTTTGTTAAGATTCACATACAAAAAAATTTATTGAAACTGATTTACACAAGACTCTATGGCTATACTGTAACTAAATGCTTATACTGCACTAAAGTACAAGTATGAGCTGCTTGTATTTTGTTTTCATGCTATGTGTTTTATAAAAATATTGCACCCGCTGGTACATTTTAGCAGACAGTAATGGATTTTTATTGCACTATTTTTAATCTGGCAGCCATGGTTGCAGATTCATACAGGCTGTGATGGTTATGCTGTTTATTTATAGGTTAGACAACCCAAAGTATGTTGCAAATTAGCTCCCTATAGGCAAGTTGCAACATGTGAAAGCTGCTTACATATCAGAAAACATCAGCCATGTTGAAAGAATATATTATACAGTGATAAAACACTAACGGGACATTCTGATGCATACCGTACTTTTACTTTTGATTCCTTTTGAAAAGCCTACATTGTGAGTTTTTACATGAAAACTTCATAATTTTCAGTCAAAAGCAGGCAATGGGCTCAAAAATAAAACCTCTTCCCCTTCAAGCTCACCTCACACCTTTAGGTTGTGGCTTGATGGTTGCTTGTGAGCAGCTCTGTGATATTTTCCAACTCTGAAACAGGCTGTGGAGGTGAGAGGCTTCTGGACACAAAGCGTTGAATGGAATAAGTGGACAGAGAGTGAGTCAGTAAACATCAGAGCTGTTGACAGGTCCATCCATCATCACTCTAAAATAACCGGGAACCGACACATCAGGCACACACAGCACGTACAGGGGAAGCACAGTCGCTTGGTGCGCTGCAGCTCCCCCTACTGACCAAAAGACAAACGGCACTTCTCATATACTTGTGGAAACATGGCAGATAGCCTGTGTTGTAAAACGTTCAATAAACACTCCTTTGGCACGCGTAAACGAATCAAATGTCCTCGTTTGGGCTGAATGTGGTTACATTAAGTGCATCCACTGCGGCGTTATTGCTGCCTTGAAACATTATTTGCTCGCGGAAGACCGAAACCAAACAGGCTGCGGTCATTAAATGCCCTGTTTGCTGTTCCGAGAAAGGCTTTGGCTCCGTTAAATGACTTGCTGGATCAATTATCGTCGGGCACGTGATGAGAACGTTTCGTCTATTTACGCCCAGCACTCGCGCCTGCTTCGTCTTTTTCCGGTAACATCCACCGGCCCCGAAATATGACACCGGTCGCCATGGAAACAAAACAACTGCAATTACCCAAACATGGTCAAGGGAAGTGAGAATACGCGGCAGTCGCGTGCTGACGTCACACACAGCGCGCACTGTGCCGCTGTAGAATCGGATTCCCTTGAACCTGACAACAGCGGAGCCGAGAACGAGCTGTGAATAAATCATTAACCTGCTGTGTCTGCAGCTCCCACTCTTTTTAAACACCATCCAGTCAACGACGGTTGTACTTTGAGCAATCCAAAACTAGGTCCACTGTCATCTTTGCGGACTGATACAGAGATTTAAAAAAAAAAAAAAAGCTATCGCAGCATATGATATAACCCATATCAGCAGCTGGAGATTAAACAGTTGTCTTGTCATTGTACATTTCTTGTTTTGAGCCCTTCTCATCCATGTTTTGCTTAAAAGCTGAGGGAAACGCTCATTGATAGCATAGCATTTCAGAGCAGGGTTCATTTAGTAGCTGTTCTGCAGCTTTCAGTCATTACACACGTTCATCATACCTTATGAGGGGACGGTGTGAGACACATTATGCATGGAAGTATGATGGATTGGGAAATGGCACGGTCATGGAAAAGAATTGTTCAAATTTCTCTTTTTTCTGGAGCACTTAAGATCTTTTTGTCATCAGTTCATGATCATCCTCAGCATATGTGAGGAATCAAGCTGATGAACACTTGAGACACTTTAAAGACCTTAGAGTGCTCAGAAAGAAAAGGAAATCTGATGAAGATCATGCAATATGACAGAGAGCTCTGGAACAATAAACCCTGCGGTTTCACATGAACATCCACATTTAATGACTGAATGACAACAACAGCGAGACATTGTTTGCGGTCGTCTTATTTTATTTCCAGCGTTATACAATTTTTTTTTTTGCATCTGATCATTTTTGATAAGTAAAAAAATAAACTATGTCATAAAATACATCTTGATAAAATACAGTACATGGAATGATCTTTTTTTTTTAATGGAAACACTTGAAAGGAAATCTCAAGTTAGGGGACACCTTACAGCAAGATGTTACACCTATACACTACACATTAGTAACCCTGTTATTTTCACTTGTTACAACACAACTTGTCAACAGTATTACACACACATTAGGCTACTGAGCGTGATCTAACTTCACATCACATTTAGGGATTTCAGAAACACAAGATACCACCTCTTTTCGGAGTACGGATGACTTGTATTTGCATGCATTTTTGTCACCGGTATGAAGTCTTATCTGAGAGACTTGCACCAGCAGTATGGAAGAAGTCAACCCTGTTACAGTCACAGAAAACATGTCATCTACACAGCCTTTGATGTTTAGGTTTACACAACATCAAAACTCACACTACAAAAGGTTATTTGAGAGGGAGATCATAGCTTGCTGGCTGGTTAGAATACAATTACAGTATCACTGCGTTGCATAACTTCTTTGCATTTACAAGGCCAGGAGTGTTGGAGAGTTAAGACTATCTTTCATTAACTCAGACGCACCAAGGCTGCCTTTGAGGCTCTCGAAGCCCTCGGCCAAGGAATCAATCTCAGAGTAATTAAAGGAGAACACTGTGCGGTAATTGCTACAAGTGGGACTGGAAGACATGACTGGCGTGCTCAAAGATTCAAGGTCGTTCGCCACAGACTTGTACAGGGTTTCCCAGTCTGAGAGGCAGAAGGGGCTGCTCAGGTCTATGTCAGGGACAGATGCAGCCATTTCAGAGGTCACCGCCATCTCCAGGCTGGGCACCAGGTCATCCAGGTCATCTCCTTTTAAGTCCTCCAGGGCCTCCTCCTCCGCGCTGGAGCACAGGAGGATGTTGGAGTTCCCCAGAATGGCTGCAGCAGGGATGCAAGGGACGCTGTCCACGTCTTGACCAACGGGGGCTTCTCCAGCGGCGGTGCTGCTCTCTGGTGGTTTTTCATTCCCTAAGATGGACAGCAGCTGTGGGGAGGCCGGAGGATCCTGCAGCATCGTGTTAACATCGCCTCCATGATCCTCCTCATCACTTTCGTTGTCACTGGCAGGTAGTTTGCAGGATGGCTTGTGGGAGGCAAAAACCTGCTCCAGTCTCTCCTTCTCCTTCAGGAGCTCCTCTATCTCTGTCTGGAGGACAGCCTTCTCATCTTCAAGCCTGTCGGTTTCCTGAGGTGAGGGGGAGAAATTTAGACTTGGTGTGAGAGGAGCATGAAAACACTGCCACCCAATGGTGTTCTGCAGTCAGCCCTGATGTACTCCTGTTATCTTTAATGACTGCCGACATGCCAGTACATCGTGTACATGTGCCGTGGGGATTTTCTCTGTATGTTTTCAGAAAACCGCATACTTACAGCTTGCAGAGTGTCTATCAGCTCCCTCCGTCTGTTGCGACACTTTGCTGCAGCAATCTTGTTCCTCTCCCTCCTGATCCTCCTCCTTTCCTCTTCCTCTTTGGAAGGCTAAAATCAGAAATGGGCAATTTAAATGCGCATCCTGCTTAAGTTTTGTCATATCAGCAGTTGGCTCTTCAACACCATTTCACTTGCCAAAAAAAAAAACAGACAGGGGACAGAAATCTTCGGTGCAGTGAGTGCTGGGAACACTGAGCTGCTCGATGCAGACTCTCTTTCAGTTCAGGCGTTAAAATGCTGCACCACTGGCACCGTCTAGTTAAGCACGTGAACGCGCACTTTTATGCAATATCCCGTGCCGTCCACAAATAGTGCTCCAAAAGTAATTCCTCTGCGCCAATTTGACCATTCCCTTTTCTGCGCTTCTCTCCGCAGTGATGTATTTGCGCAACTCGCTAATTTAATTTTACTCTTAACAGTAAAAGCAATCGCTTGCTCCTTCACGTCCTGTTGACAATATCGCGATAACTCAATTTTCATATTAACCTCTATAAGTAGAAAAGGTGTCGTGGGGAGCACTAGGATAGGATAGTAGTGAAGAACTATACGGATCCTTTGATCGCTTGCTTAATGGACTGACTAAGCCTATTGATTGACTGACTTCTTGATTGACTGACTGATTAATTGCTGGGCTACTTGTCACATTATTTCTGAAAGTGACATTTCATCACTTCCCCACCCTGTTTTCCTGCATACCTTGTCTTTCAGCCCTTTCCTGGTGGAGGGCTTTGCCTTGCTTGCAGCTGCCCGGGAAGACGACTGGTTCGCGCCGTGAGTTTTGGTCTTTGCGCGGCCGGACGACGGAGAGACAGATGTGATGACTGTCGGCTGCACCATCCACCTTAGATCCGGCGAGGTTGAGATTGCAGTCACAGTCGGAACAAAGGAGTCTGCTGCACTAGTCTCAGTATCCTATTAAAAAAAAACCCCATCATCACTGAGACATGCATATGCATGCTGTCAAACACTAATTTAGCTTATCTGATGAACGAGGATCCACGTTCGTGGCTGACCTTTAGATGTGCTTAAATGGTACATCAATCACATGGATGAGGAATGCCAAAAAAAGACAAAACCAATACTGTCTACGAATCCATCAAAAGCAGCTACATGCCCTATTATCACATCCTTATCACTCATTTTCATCATCACTCTAAAATGAAAGGTCACGACCAAGACGTGTTTGTGTGAAGTGCATTACAAACCATTTCACTGAATTAAGACTTCATGTTATTGCGCTGTCTTTGCGGATTTCGCACACATGCATGGAGACTGTATAGCTCGTCTATGTGTTTGTATAGACTCATTTTCAGCACGGGACAGTAATCCTGTCAAGGCTGTCTATGTAATGCACTTAGATATGTGTGTGAACATTTTGTACCCAGGCCTGTACATTAGCCCTTTGAAACCAATATCAGCATTATGCATGAAGAATGAAATGAAGATTTCGTTTTGTGAAGATTATTTTTGGGCGATCTTCTACCTTGGCGCTGTCCACTGATGAAAGCGAGTCAGGAGGATGCTGGCTGCACCCAGGGGTGTCCCCGCCAGGCGATGCTGTGCTACAGCTGGACGATGAGTCGAACTCAGTGCTGGAGTCTGGATGCATGGTCTCGTCTAAAATGACTGCATACAAAGATATTAGTAGTCAGTCTAATCTAAGAAGAACACTGACGCCTAAACACCTTTCTATATTCCATTTGCCAGGTTCATAAATGGTAACTGTGCAGATTGTGGAGAGGCCCGCCTTTTATAGTGAGCTGGAATTTTATGAATGAAATCTGTGTGGCGAGACTGAACCATTTGACAGAGGGAGAGGTAAGAGGGGAAAAAAGCGAGCAGATGTTTTCCACTTTAACAATGAAATCCGTTAAATGTCTGAACAGCAATATTATCGGCCTTTTCATTTCAACTTATTTTATCAACTCGAATGTCAAAAAATAGCGAGCATATGTTAAGTGACACCCCCGCCTACAAGAGGTGCCCATCGCCATGAATGAACTACGTCATTTCACGTATGCAGCATCTGCATCATATACATTATGTTCCCTTTCTGTCCACATATGTGCACGATATGTATCTTAATGCCACTGGCGCGTTCATGGCGACAGAAATGTTCTTGCAGGTTAAGGGAGGTGACAAGGCTGCAGTATCTGGATAATCAGTTTAAAACAGTGGCCCTGGTGTTATCCTCCGAATCGCTCAGGGGAGAACAATGCTGGTGTTCATTTAAAAAGGCTGCGGTACAATATTATAGAAGCTGCCTCCATTTATAATTTGATACAATATTGTGAGACCCAGCATGATTTAATTAATGCACACAGCTTCCAGCACACCGACTGATTATTTATGAGCTGCTAAATGAAGTGCCATCCATACATCACACTGCCTTTCACCTGTCTGTGCACATGAATAGAGCTCCAGCAACAGAACTGTCGCTGTAGTAAAGCAGCCAATCGCCGAGTGGACCGGTCGAGCCATATATGGTGATTCCGGTGAACGGGGATGGGGGGCGCGCTGTGGCGCACGGAGAGCGCGCAGACGGACGTGTGGCGGTGTGTGGCCCACTCACTCACAGTCACAAAGAAAGTGAAACATGCGCTAAAAGGCTCTCCCGTCATGCATTTACCTGATATTAGCGTCATTGAATGACCACTGAGGCGCTGAGAGGCGGGCAAACCCCTGCACTTATGACCCACCTTTTTAGGACAACAATAGGACGCACATAGCTTTTTGAGAAGCAGATATTGATCTGTGAAGGCGTTACAATTCGTAACATCACACTAATTATTATTAGAATATTACGCCTCTGAGAGTAATCTCTCATTTACTGATTTGATGGCTGATTTCCTCGTGATGATCATCGATGAGACAACAGCATTAATTTTCACACACACTAATAAGATGTGTGGATGCAATTTTATTGGCACCAATGATGTAAGCGTTATTCCCGTAAGGTCTAATTCAGCTCCTATAAGAAAGGGGATTGTATAGGCTATATTTAGGTTTCAGATGACTTCACAGATCCACCGAAGTGAAAACGATAGATGATGAATAGAGGGGGGCCTCTCCCTGCTCACAGGGGCTGCGCTCCCGGCTGCTTCCCGGTAGTCACAGCCCCCTCTGGGTTTGTTTACCGGCATGTCATTAGGTGGTCGGCTTGAGCCTATTCAGTCTCTGGCGGCTCAAGACCAGAGGGGGGTTCAAAGGTCGGACATAACTGCAGACGCCCCTCACTGCAGCTCAAAGACTTGTTTTCATCAAAGCAACTTGAGCATGAATGTGCACAGACCGGCGGAGTTTATTTTTAGACTCCGTGACATTAGCTCTCAAAGTTCATGTAAATTTTAGGTTGAATAGCCTGTTTTAGTTGACTGTGCTCCTAACACCACTGTAACTATGTAAATAAACTTAGACCAAAATGAAATGTCCCAGAGACTGTTTTAAAGATTAGTTATAAAGTAGAATAAAATAAAATCAAGATAGAGTAATTTAAAGTGCGAGTGTAACTCACCTAAAATGACATTTCCATACAAAATGCTTTACCCAAAGTTGTATTATCTCATCCATCCATCCATTAAGTAACCCTCCTCTGTGTTCTTGCAAACTAATTGATCTGATTATTTTTCTTTTTTTTCTTTCCATTATTGTTATTATGCTCACTAACTACATTACAAGAGTCATCATATGGCCTGCATGCTAACTGTCAACCCATCTTTGAGGCTATGTCTCTGAGTACATCTGTTCTTTCCTCTACAGAACTAAAACAACATTGTTCAGAACTAATAGTCCAGGTCAGCATTATTGATTTGGAAGCTGCTGCTCCGGCCAACCAGTTAAACAATATCTTCAAACAATCCATAAGTCACACGGGTTGTTTGGTGTCCTGTTTCATTCCGCTGCTGAGCGGACTCCACGGAGGGAGCGCACGACTGAGAGCCGCAGCACAGACAGAGCTCTCACTCTCACACTGTTTCCTGGAACCAGAAATTATGCTTGACGTAATGACGTGCTCTATGGGACCTCTGTCGCACGCGACACTGAAGAGTGGGACTGATTTTACGTCGCTGAGTGATCCATCTTCACAACACAAACAATCGTTGTTGCCATGCAAAATGAGGACGTCACTGACGCGAAGGGGTGGAGTGTTGCTATGCCAACCAGGAATGTTCAACAAAACACGAGCGCGGGAAAGAGAGCACAACTCCTCTGACCTGCATTGATGCACTTTGACACAATAGCACTATTATTATGACTTAATTGATGTCATGTTAATGCGTATAAACCTATTGTGTTTTTAAGAACAGCCCAACCTGTAGCTTGTAGGCGTACATCGTTTAGAGAACTGCTTAGTAAAGAGGGGCATTCCATAAAGGAGCCCTAAGAAGGCAAAAAAAGAGAGGAAAACTTCACACAACTATTGTGAATGTAATAGTGATTATTGTAGACAGAGTTTTTGCTCATGTTATTTGCCCATGTATAGCTTTTTATAAATGCTAAATAAGCAATAACAACAAAAAACTACCAGCAAAAATTTGGTCACGGTCTTTGTGTTTGTTCTGGAGGCCTGCTTCTCATTACGGGCTAGTTTAAAGAAAAAGGATGATGGATGATTATAACCACTGATGTGAAGATCAATACCAAGTCTGAATATTGTCTCATTGTCAACCTGCAGCTCAGTGATTCATATAAGTCATTGTCTGCTGTGGCAGAGGGAATCCCTTTGCCACAGTGTTAGGGGAACACCTTTATGATTGAGTTCAATGCCCCTGTCGTGGAAAAGTACACACAATAAACCAGTTATCAGCTCGCTGTGCTGCCAAACACACCCTCGCCTGGATTGCACACAAAGGTACAAGTACTGCCTGAGGGCATAATGCACTGTCGATGTAAGTGTGTCTGCTCTGACGTGAATTTATGGTATTCCTAGCGTACATTCTCACAGACTTGTTTTGGGTTGCACACAGATTAAGCACATTCTTGAGTCCCCTGCCAAGCCATGAAGTTCTTTGCATGAAGTTCTTTGAAGTTCTTTGCTCTAGTGTAACTAAAGATTGCTGTTGAATTATTGTTTTTTTGCATACTACTATAAAATGACACATGAGGTTTGATTACTGTCACATATGAAAACAGTATAACTGATAGGAAAGGTTGAATGTAGGAATGTATGTAAGAATGTATAAACTGTGGTTTTATACCTGGAACATGAGATTCAAACATTCAACAAGGCTTGAAAGTCTGAAGTGATTGCTTCACCATTAGTGTGTTTGCAGTTTGATGTTTTCAGTGTTATAAATCTGGATCTTCAGCACACTCCTTTCAGATTAATCATTCTGTAATACTAATACTTCACTGAAGCTTTGCTGGAGGAATATAGCTTCTGTATGTTGCATGTTCAGAAACTTTGACCTCCCTGAGAATTTGAAATAAACTGGTGTGTAAAGATTTATCAACTGGGCTGTTTTCTATTTTAATAATTAGCGTTGTATTCAATGAAGACATTTGTTTTTTTGATGGTGACTGCTGAAGATGTTTAATCTCAAACCAAACTGCAGCATTAGCTTCTGGGAGCGACACGGTCCAAAACATGTTCAGACGGATCCCTGATGAGGATGGGTGGTGGAGCATCTGTGAGCTCCTGATCCACCCAAGCTGGTCTGATTTTCAGGTTCAGGTTGTTTGTCCCGTTAAAACGGCCCCAGAAAGCCCAGAATGCAATGCTGAAGGAGCAGACTTCAATCTCTGAGTAGTGCTGAATGTCACTTCAATCACAAGAGCACTACACCTGATAGACCCTGCAAGAGTTTCTCAAACCACATACTGTTAAAGTGTAAATGTATTTTGGGTTTGGATAAAGTTTGCTTATGCCTCAGTGGTAGCTCTGTTAGTAAATTCTAAAAATGCATTAATGGCTTTCTAAGTAAGAGAGGAGAAATATATATATATATTTGAATAAACTTTTCAAATGCACAGTGTTCAACTTTTCAAATTTACCTTTGATGCACTCTGGTGTGTAGGATGTACTTTTGCTGACCATTATCCCAGTTCTTCAGTTATCACAACAGCCTCTGTGTTTGTTGTCTTGCATAACGTCATGTCGCTGTCGGCCAATCTCGGATGGTGTATTTCCCAGCAGGGTCCGCCCCTTTTACAGGATGCACCATATTTGGAAAATGACGTACTGGGGATCCCGTTTCTGGAATATTCCATTTCTTGAGGGTGAGTTTAAAATATATTTTAAAAGGTTACGTTTCGGCTTTAAACATCACAGACTGGCAGTGCGTGCTTAGTTTTAAGTGTATTTAAACAGCGTACAAGCAATAGTTGCCATTATTTCCGCGCTGTTATGTCGGTGTTTTGGTGTTTTCCTTCTCACGGTGCCGGGTAGAGAGCGCGCCCCTTTGCCGACGTCATCCGCGCTGAGGATATAAAACGGCTCCGAGCTGCTTGGGTTGGCATTCAAACTTTCAATATCAGAGACAACCACCGGAGAAAAGAGATCGAGAGCGGCACTTTTGAGTTTCTCACAAACCTACTAAAAGGATTTCCTCATCTCAAGGTTACATTCCTCCTCAGTAGAGTTTGTTTGGATCTT
Source organism: Chaetodon trifascialis (assembly GCF_039877785.1). NCBI lineage: Eukaryota > Metazoa > Chordata > Actinopteri > Chaetodontiformes > Chaetodontidae > Chaetodon > Chaetodon trifascialis. The sequence continues at coordinate 10,825,940 of NC_092074.1, read as the reverse complement.
CCTGCTTGCTTTTTTTCGGGGAAAGATGATGTTTACCGCTTTCAACACGGAGTGCGATTCTTCCTCCCGCTGCAGTACCGCCTCCCCGTCCGGGGACAATCTGGGATACTACCCGTCACCAGCGGGATCTTACTCCAGCATGGGATCGCCCCAGTCTCAGGTACGTCCAGTCTCATGTTGGTAACCTTTTATTACAATATAGGCCACATGATATTTACATGTATTTCTTTGGTTTGGCATGCAAGGAAGAGCTTGGATATAAAAGGCTGATTTTAGTATTCATTAAAAGATTCTCAGAAAGTTCAAGCATAAAGTTTTTCAATAATAAACATAGGCTAAAGACAAATAGTTATAGGCAATTGACCTGCACTGCACACTGTGCAAGACGAGCTTCATTCATCCACCTGGAAACTCCTTAGAGAGCGTGCAACGTCATAGTTGACATCATATGGATATTTTTAAACTGCCTAGCTTTTTATAGACCCCTGCTTCATTCATAGACATCCTGCAATGCTGCATCCCCCTCCTGAAAGTATACCAAATGCACTCATGATCCTTTTGCTTCATTTCACAGGATTTCACTGACCTGACAGCATCAAGTGCCTCCTTCATTCCCACTGTAACAGCCATTTCGACAAGCCCAGATCTGCAGTGGATGGTCCAGCCTTTGATCTCCTCAGTGGCCCCTTCTCACAGAGCTCACCCCTACAGCCCCAGTCCCGCCTACTCGAGACCAGCCATGAGGTCTGCAGCATCCAAGGCTCACAGCTCTTCCAAGAAGGGCAGAATGGAGGTAATTATGATCTGACCTTGTTCTTCAAGTGTTACACAACAAGTAGTAACTTCCATGTTACAGTGTACTAATTATCACAGGGCTGGAGGCTTAACTTTTATCTCGCATTGTGTGCAGATAACACCCGAGGAGGAGGAGAAGAAAAGAGTTCGCAGAGAGAGAAATAAGCAGGCGGCAGCAAAGTGCCGCAACAGGAGGCGAGAGCTCACAGACACTCTGCAAGCTGTAAGTCTGCCACAGATTTACTGTCATTCATCAAAATGTATTTCTCACCACAGCTAATAACCATGTTATCCGACAGCCAAGTTAATGCCACTTCCTCAATTTCTCTCTCCCTTGCAGGAAACTGATCAGCTGGAGGATGAGAAGTCCAGCCTGCAGAACGATATTGCTAATCTTCTGAAGGAGAAGGAAAGGCTTGAGTTCATTCTGGCTGCCCATCAACCCATCTGCAAAATCCCCTCAGAGCTGGACACAGACTTCTCCGTGGTCTCCATGTCTCCTGCCCATCCCTGCCTCTCTACCAAGGTGTCCCAACCACAGACCACCATCCCAGAAGCATCCACTATCGCACCCACCCAGCCAACCTTCACCTCAACCTCAACCTCCAACTCGATCTTCTCCAGCAGCAGCAGCAGCAGCAGCACCTCCATCCTCTCCACCGCCACCGTCTCCAACAGCACCGTCAAGATGACAGACCTGGACACCCTTGTCCTGGAGGAGTCTCTGGATCTGCTGACGAAGACAGAGATGGAGACAGCACGGTCGGTGCCGGAGATGGACCTGTCCAACTCCCTCTACACAACTCAGGACTGGGAGGCCCTTCACAACTCAACCAGTACCAATGACTTTGAGCCCCTGTGCACGCCCGTGGTGACCTGCACACCGGCCTGCACCACCTTCACGTCTTCTTTCGTATTTAGCTTCCCAGAGGCAGACACCTTCCCCACTTGTGGCATCGCCCACAGGAGAGGAAGCAACAGCAACGACCAGTCCTCTGACTCCCTCAGCTCACCCACCCTGCTGGCCCTTTAAAGACTCTTCCAAAAACAATAACACTTCCTTTCAAGCACATTTTCTTGATGTATGAGATAGATGTGCAGATCACAGGGCTATGGAATGGACTTGTACCAGGAAGCAAATTATTTCTGATTTTATTTGCCTTCATCTATACTTGCCTATTACACCAATGTAGCAAGTTAAAAAGCATGTTTTAACTAATACCACCTAGTCGTTTTATGAGTTCATATATGATTTTAATGGTGCTAGATAACAATATTGTTGTAGTGCTGATGTGTGTTCAGAGCAATAGTTATTATTGATCCAGTTTGTTTTCTGGTTGATGGAATGTAAGAGTAATTGTGAACTGTTAGTAAAACTGAAAAACCTGACATGCTTTGTGTTAACCATGGTCTGAGTGGTCTATCTCAGTATGAAGTTTTCTGTGAAAACAATAGTGGTTTTAATTTATGGAATTTCAATTTATTTTTTTACAGAGAGAGTAAAGATGAATGTTGTTTGCAAGATATGTAAATAAAAGATAGTGATATTTCAATTCAGTTTTTTGTCTGACTAAATCTGTGGCTCTCCGCTTACGTAAGCATTTTGGATAACTAGCAGGGAGACAAAATAGCAGCTCCAATGGCTCCATTCAACAGTCAATTACAAAAAATGTCTAAAATTAGTCTCCATAAGGGATAGCTGTATTTTTTCCTGCACCTCCACTGGCTCTATTTATTGTTCCGTCTGTTGCCAAGGTTAACTATACGTCAGGGCGCTTACGTCAGTGCGTTCTTTCCATTTTTTTTTTTTTAAATTTGCAAGCGTAGCGCGGTGACGTTGCACTTCCGTGCCCAAAGCTTCGACGAGTCGGTTTTTTTTGCTGTCTGCCAGCAGAAAGCAGACGGGCCGCTCCGTCAGACGCCCTTTTCCGCTTAAACACACACACGGCTCAGACTGTCTCTGGGTTTTCTCCACAGAGAAATTTGATTTGACTGTTGTCATGTCTAAAGGGAATAGAAAAAACGCCATACACTGCTTCCCTCTAATCGAGTCGACATGTTTTTTTTTAATGTTTTCGTTGCAAAACAACCGCTGCACACGCACGGTTAGAGCCCAGAGAACTAGGAAGAGGATCCGAAAGCAGCGCTTTAACCACGATCTACGTTTCTTTAATCTACATAGTTCTCTCCGATGGTTTGAGTTCCACAAAACATCACCCCCCTAAGACAGACGCGCATTTAAGTGGCAGCAGAAAGCAAGAAAAGAGTGCACGAACATAATTCATGAAGGCATAGGCAGCAGCTTGGACTTCCATAGCGATTCTTTGTGCAAATGGGCTGGGGCATACAGACAGCTGGGCATGAGGTGTAAAGTGACTGTCTGCAAAGTGGTGTTTTTATTCAGCCTGTTCCACTGCATCCCTGTCATCAGACACTGAATCCACCGCTTCTGGAAGCACAGCTGGGCCGAGATTAGCACGGATGTGCCAACGTCATATCAAAATGTCTTGAATGACAAGCAGGTCACATGTTCTATCTAATTTGGAACATGGTGATCGAGAAAATTAATTCACAAGTAGTGGAGCATGCAGTGTTTTTCCATTGGTTATTAATACAGTAATGAATCCTGCTGCAGGCAAACAGAACTGATGTGGGTTTTCTTTCCATCGACAGATCAGAGTAACTGACTGAAAAGTCTTTTGTTTTCCAAGAAACATAAAGCTGACTCAAGATGTGTGAACAAGTTTTGACCTTTTTAATTTTGTGTTTTTATCATTTTTATTTCTACTCATAGCTTCATGGTCCAGGTGCATGTAAGGTTAAAACTGGGAGATGCATGTTTGGTTCTGTTGAGACTAATGCAATCCTGTTTCTTCTATCTTTCGAAACACATAACTGTTATTTAGAAGAAGCGAACGCATAAACACAAAGACAGTAAATTCATCAGCAACACAATTTCATCTTAAATGTGACTGTATAGGTGGTTAAAGTGTTGTTTATGCAAGACTTTATTGTGACGCAGTTTGTCATCAAATCTTACCTACCGCTCCCTGCTACTTGTCATTCCTTTACCTCACTTGCTCATTTTCACCCTTTATCAATATTTCACCATGTAAAGAATCACCGGAAGGCAGATTGCTTAATGGCTTGTACAGGAAATGCGTGGTGTGTGCACGCGTAAGGGATATGCTGGGTGGAAGACTACCATCACACAATAACTAACTTACTCTGACGTTTGAGCCTCTCCAATGTGGACACACCCTTTTGTGCAATAGGCTAAGATGTCAGCAGCTGTTCCTCTGCTTCCTGAATGGATACAGGCCTGCTCCTCCAAAGTACAACTTGACACAAATCAAAAGATTCAAACATTTCATATAGTTCCAATTATAAAATTTGCAGAAGTACAATGCTACCTCCTTGGCTCTTGCTTGCAGAATGCTTTCTCAAATGCTCAACCTGAAAGCCTCTTGTTTTGTTAGCACTGTGCTGTTGTATAACAGCTGCATTCTGAGTACCTATCTGTTTTCCTGTGCACTTTAGCAGAGCCTCGTTTTCCTCAATAAAGCCTCTCTGTGCGACCATGCAGCGCCTAATAACTCTATCTATTAATACCTCTATGCCGGCCCCAGGGAGATGGGGTAGCAGCAGAAATAGCAGGTGCCTATTGCTTCTTTTAACATCAGCATCAACAGCAGTAAAATTAGACCACTGTGACGCCAACCTGCGTCGGTGCTGCAACCCAGGGGAGGAACCAGGCAGCGTATGCCTGATAGAAAGAGAGGAGGAAAGTAAGAGCGAGGCGAGGGAAGAGGAAAGGAGAAAATGATGAGTGTATGAGGATAGCAGGCAGGGAGACAGACAGAGATCCCTGCCTGGGTGTAATTGTGAGCACAATGATGATGAAACAGCCGAGCTCGCCTCCATGCCACGACAACAAGAGCTTAGCTTGGCTTGGCTCCATATTCACAGATATCCATCCCCTGATACCTTTTCTTTTTGTCAAGAGAGGATATAAAAGCTCTAAGAAACCATGAATACCTGACTGTCTGTGTCTGAGTACCTGTCTGAGTGATACTTAGTCAGTAGTAGTCACAGAGTGAGTCCATTTTACATAATGCAGCTATTTTGTAAGTTTATGTTCCTGTGACACAGCCCATGCAATCATCTGTGGGAGTGTGTGGTAAATCAATTTTAGGATTGAACTCAGTCTGGATTCTGGCCCCTTATCTGCGTGTCTCTGTGTTTCCTTTGTCTGTGCAGATGATAACGAGCACAACTCAAAGAATGACAGCAATCAGTTGAAGGGTGTGTTGAAACTTGCGTCAGCATGCAGGCTCATTTAAGGAAGTAATCCTCTCTCTGAAGTAGGACTTTCATAATGACGTGCAATGCTGAACCAGTGTCTAGAGGTGATAAAAAGGTTAATCAATCAATAGTAAGATATCGAAGTAATTTTTCAAGTGGATCACACACTCCATCTCACCCCTGGAAATATTTATTGAACATTGTTTAAAATGTACTTGAGGACTGAAAATCACTGTGAGTGGTTACAAACAAAGAACGACTTAATGGGCAGTGTGACATTCCCATTTTAGTATAATTAAAACATGTAAAATGTAGATTGGTCAGAGGTCTATGGCTATAAAGTTTAGTGAATTTCATTTCTGGGCTAAAAGCTCCATAGCATGGAGGAGTGTGTGATATGCTATTCTTAGAGGTTATTTGACGCACTAAGCTACAATACTGGAGGGATTTCTCTATCCAATAATTACTGTTCACTTAGTGCCAGACTCCCCACACAGCAGCGTGTCCTCGTCTCGTCTCGTGGGATCAGTAACAAGGATGTTTCCCTGGAAACTGGACAGCTCTATCATATGTAATTGGGTAATCCCTGAGCTGCTGACAGAAAAATAATAGCTTTTGGGACTCTCAAAATACCCCAGCCAACACTGAGCATGATATGTCTGTTTCATAACCTGGATTCACCGTTCACATAACAAATGGATTATTCGGCAGTTACAGTAACATTATAGACAGTTTTGACTGTAAATGTAAAAATATCAATAAGGTAATTGTGAACAGTTAGAAGATTATACAGCAAAGAGATCTTACAACTGCAGTATCGCTCCCTCTCTATGGAAGAGGGTTTAAAATATGCACAGTGATAGAAGTACATCTATATTTCATAGACAGGTCTGTGGGTTATTTGTCTGTTAATCTCCATTGGATAAAGATTTTGTTCCACAGACTACCATGTAAGATTGCTATTTTTTCATCTTGAAAAATAGATGAAAGGCCCAGATCTTTTCTGTGGTTTTCACTACCTTGAACTTACATGTTATTACATGTCCTCCCACACTCTCATTACCATTCTCAGGAATATGGCCTATTTGACCCACTAGGGGGCCTCAGGTCATAAATGTACTGTAGTCTATGTAATATATTCTCAAAACCAGAAACTGTGGTTGTATCAAATGAGTCTTGGGTTAGTATTTACATTTTTTGTAAAATGATCTGTTTGCAACTAGAAATACATCTGGTTTAAACACCGCTGGTACAATACCTGTATCCCACAACAAGCTGCACAACTCAAGACTGCAAAACATGTCACTATATGTGAGCTCAAAGGTCTGCTTTCTAGCTTTCAGAGCTTTCAACTGCCTGTCACTATATTCTTCAGCAAACCAAGCAAGGCCGGGTGTCAAAATCTGTGCAGCTTTGGTCATATGTTATGTATATTTGGGAATGGATGGCTTGTAACCCTTGCATCTCTTCAAAGATGGTCTCGGGTGGTAGATGTAAATGCCTCTCTTGGTTTTCTCTGGCCATCCATTAACTCCTAGCCAAAGACTTTCAGCCCTTCCCTTTTCTGGCGTTATTTCAACTCCAAGTCCAGGGTCCTTGCTGTTGCACTGATATAGTGTTCCCCCATAGATGTTGCATGTGTTCCAAGCTCCTCTTCAGCTTTCCTCTACGTCTTGTCTTTAGGGTGTACCCGCAGAAATCTGTAACAGCCAGATTATGGAGCCCCTCTTCGATGCTTCTTGTGGTCTCCGTTGAGTTTGAATTCTAATCATTCTCTGCAAGACCGGGTTTTTCACATCATGTGCCACCTGAACCAACTGATGTAGATAGTGAAATGAGGTTGAAAGTAAGGAAGTTTTCACGCTCAAATCTCACCACTGTGACTATATATGTGACTTAATATATTGAATTTTTTATTTTTTATTTTTAAAGGCAGCTGCCAGGCATACAGATGCTGCACACAGAAGCACACACGGTTGACCTCATGGGACACTCGGTAGATGGAGCGTAGTTCTTCCTCCAGGTCAGCGTGGGCGCTAGAGGGCTCTTTCCAGCCGGTTGTGTGAGTTGGAACTCGGTATTAAGCTGGTTGGCTGTCACGGGCTGGTTGGTCGGTTGGTTGAGGGTAGCCATGGCTCGACTCGCTGCGCTACTGCTGTTACCGGTTCTTATTGAATCTGTGTTTTCAATTTCTTTCTTTTTACCGGTCAACTCAAGAAAGTGCTTACGAGAGGAGATCCACAAAGACGTCCTTGTCACGGGGGAGTATGAAATTAGCGAACAGGCGAACACCAAAACTAATCTGAAGGTGAGCACAGACCTGCGGCCAGCTACAGTTAACGTACCCAGCTTATATTGAGGCCGAAATGGCTTCAGCCTGTAAACGTCAGTGTTGAAGTACGCCAGCGGCGTCAATGAAAATTCATATCTTATGTTAAAGATAGTCTGAACTGTTGGTGGAGTGCGGTTGGAATGTGTGAGAACTGTTGTTAGCATTGTAGCTAACCTAGGCCCCGAAAAACTCGTCTTCCTGGTTTTAGTAGCTAACAGCTAATTAGCTAGCTAACGTCAGCCCTTGCTTTCATTATTGTTACGATTGCATTTTGACACAAACTCATATCACTCTGATACTAATGAACGTCCATTATATCAACGATTGCGGGTGTTTATTGCTTAATTGTTGTGTGTTATATTGTTTGAAGTAATCCCATATGTGTCATTGGCTAGGCTCTGCTGCTGCTGTTACACGTCAGTCTTATCGTCCATTCAACTGGCAGCCACAAGCTAGTAACGTTAGCGCATTAGCCACTTCTATCACATGTCAACGACAGCTAACAGCATGATGTACTGTTTTTTAAAGGTAAATTAATGCGGTATTAAGATCCCCTTTAACGTCATACATTAAAAAAGAGCTTCTGTCCTCACATTATTGTTGACTGCTGCATTCTAATCTTAAAAAAATCTAATAATGTTGTCTAAAGCAGTCTCCATGTCTTAACAGCTGTCTCATAAAAACATTAACAGCAAGTGTGCTGCTATTAATTTGGAAATTATTAGTCTTGGATTGGGTATCACATTTATTATAATGCAGTCTGTTTGGACTGCAAGTTTTAATATAGTTAAATCTGGTTATTTTTTTCAAACAGGCCAAACACAATTTCACAGGGCTCAAGCTGGAATCCTGAAATTGCTTTTGTAATGTTGAATAATTGGCAGTAGATTAATCAATCCAGCAATACAGTTAATATTTTTTATCATTGTTTAATTTTGTAGATTACAGATTCTTCCAGCCACACGCTTTACTCCAAGGAAGATGCAACAAAAGGAAAGTTTGCATTCACCACAGAGGACTATGACATGTTTGAGGTGTGCTTTGAGAGCAAATCACCTATGGGTAAGTGTGTTAATCCTCCAAAACCAGGCAGCTCACAGACACAACATTTTAATTTATTTTGAGACCCACTCTCCAAAGTTAATGTCATTAATTTTTTCTGTTACTGACAGATATACATGATGACAATTGCTTTGTTTGAATCACTGAGCAAGAGGACAGATCGGAGAGTCAGGGTTTATGATGAGCAAATGTCCACTGACATTTTAGTGATGCTAGTAATTACTGTTTTTGTTTGTTTGTTTGTTTTTTTTACCAGGAAAACTTGCTGAAGTTTGACATATTTAAATCTCTCTGATCAAAATGTCTGATGAAAATAACTCCCTCGAAGCACAATTTGAATAGCAATTAAAAATTTTATTTCAACATGTCATTATGTTTGAACAATGAATCTTCCCCCCTTTTTTTTATTAATGCGTAGACTTTAGGAAAGCCTACGCAATGAATAAAACAACAGTTTCATTTGTCCAATTGTTGCTTCACACTGAAGCTCATGCTTGGATTGAATACCATAACCTGCCAAACCACCGCAAGGATAAATAACGAAGAGTGAGAAACATCAGACGTGGCCAGACAAGCAAACCTTAACAAGTATTTCCTGATGCCATGAGCTCAATGAAAAAAGATGATATCTCTCCCATTTGTGTGGGACATTGAAATCTTTCAGGACATGTGGACTGCGACCAGTTGCTTTTTTTTTAAAATGAATATTCATTTTTTTTTTTATGAATAGATGATTATGGATTTAGAGATGTGAATCTATGAAAGTTTGTGAAATGAAGGAATGACAGGAAACTCTACTTGACAGAAAAGTGATAGATGGAGTGAAAAGTTTGTTAGTTGCCATGTAAATAAAAGCTTTTCCAATGCTGGAACCAGCCTAGGTTTGCATAACACAGTGAGTGAACACCATTTAATTCTGTTGGTTGCAAATGGTGCTAAAATCTCTGCTCTTCTTCATCAGGGACTGGAAGAGTGCCTGACCAGCTGGTCAATCTGGACATGAAGCATGGTGTGGAAGCCAAAAACTATGAAGAGGTAAGTGTTGAAACCCGAACCATTTGCTTGCTTTTGTAGAATGATACAGATACTGTGGATGAAGAAAGTCTGTCTGCAGCTTGTAGACTAGGTCAGTGGATGTAGGTCATTGATCTTGTAGTAGGGGTTTCTCTGCATACTGTATTAACTATTCCAGTTTTGAACAACTACAAAGCCATAGGTACATGTTGATCTACTGCCAGCGGTCCTGAGCCTGTGGGAAATGTTAGAGGGCACCTAAATGTCCCTAAACACAACCAAAATTTTGGATTCTTCTTTGAGAAGTTGGTTTTGGACTATGAAAAATTGCAGATTGAACCACTCAGTCAAATATGAAGGTATATTGCTAGTCAGGATAAAGGCCCTCATTTATCAAACTACCTTAGAAACAAAGTGAGTTCACATTCAAGAGATGCAAGAGACATTCAATCCTTTCCCTGTAACTGTTGCACAACATTGAGCTAAGGAGTGATTCCACCAGATTTTAGATTGAGTTGAGCTGTGGAGACAAGAATGCACTGCTCAGTACTTTATTTACATTTCTGCCTCATTTGAATACTTGTGTAGATGTGTTGTTCTGTATTAATGGATTTTCCAAGTGTCCATTATGAACGAATATTTTTCTTTTACAGGGACATGTTGTGCACCATTGCTTCCATTACTTAGTAGTCCTTCTTCTGAGAATAGATAGCACTTGTTACTGTGGCTGCCTCAGGCAACACTTAAAAATAAGTATGGAAGTGATAAAAGCCCTGTGATCTGAGAATCACCCCCCTTCCCACACATGCTGCATGAACATGACGTTCTGTTCTGCAGAGGGAGCTGGTAGGCGGATGTTCAGGGAGAGCTCAAGTGGGCATGCCTGTCTGTGGGCAGGAAGGTGGAGCTGAAATTACACATGTATTCACCTACGTAGATAGGTGTGCTTTTGAGAAAACATTTGCAAGCTGTTCATGATGATATATGTTTTGGCATTTGGTAAAGAAGCTGCCTGTTATACAGTGTTTTGGAATGTACTTGGCCACACTGTTCAATGTTTCTTTGTTCTACGCTCATTTGATGTCATTGGCATGCTGCATCACACGCAGATTTTTCTATGCAAGCTCATAATGGGTAAACGTCCATGTCTGTGATTGCTGCACAATTTAAAGCTAATAATAATAATTTAGTTCATTTTGTGCAGACCAGAGAGACCAGAGGCATTACTGCTGTTTGGTTTTTCGTCCATTTAAATTACACACAGACTACAGAAGAACTGACAGTTGTAAACATAAGTCACAATGACGAATGAATAACTCATTCATTGAGCTGTTTTGGGGGCTTGTCCCACATAATCAATACTACACAGACCACAGAGTTCATGATTTGTGTCAGACAGCTAGTCGTGCTAAAAGAGCACAAGCAGAAATGGGTGTTGTGAACATTATTAGTTGAGACTACCACTAAACTTCCAAGGTAAATGAAATAACAATAGACTGCTACACGTGTTGAAGGAAAGGAAGTGTCCTCACTTGCACCACAGCACAATGCAAAATGTTTGCTATTATCAGATAAAACTTGCAAACCTGTTTACTTTAGCTGTTAGAGCTGCACACGTCAGACACTCCTATCACACAATCTTGTGGTTGACCAGCCACACCAGAGTTTGTTAAATATCAAGACACACCTTCTCTGGCAGTACAGCTGTTCCGTTCACACCAAAGTTCAAATGGCAGCTTTCCCAGCCAAACAGCATTTGTTAGAACGCTTGAGGTGTATATACAGGCAAAGAGTGACACCTGCTGGACAATTTATATAATTTCACAGCTTAAAGAGACATTCTATATTTTCTGCTATTGCCTTTTTAGTAGTGTCTGTTCTGTCCCTCCAGATTGCCAAGGTGGAGAAGCTGAAGCCTCTGGAGGTCGAGCTTAGGCGACTGGAGGACCTGTCAGAGTCTATTGTCAATGACTTCGCTTACATGAAGAAGAGGGAGGAGGAGATGAGGGACACCAACGGTAAGAAAATAACACCACTAGCCATTTGCTGAAACAGCACATAGTTGCTGACTCTCTCAATCCCAAAACCCAGGGTTTCCATGTTCATTCAGTGTGAGCACAAAAGTCATATTTCTGGCTGTGCAGGAAGGCCAATTTAAAACATGTAGTGTGAGTTGGAACAATGTGAAAGATTATTAAAAATGCAGTGTCTGCCCCCTAAGGGAAAAGAGTCAAATCTCTTTTTTGTCAGGTTAGTTCATTGTAAGAACGAAAAGTCACTGAGCACTAACATCTTTTTTCATCACTCCTCAGAGTCCACCAACACACGTGTGCTGTACTTCAGCATATTCTCCATGTGCTGTCTCATTGGACTGGCCACATGGCAGGTCTTCTATTTGCGGCGCTTCTTCAAGGCAAAGAAGCTGATTGAGTAGAGCAGCCCCCAAGCTCCTGACCTCAGGAGGAAGCTTTCGCCGATCAGCCAACACATCCCAACATCCACCCTCTTTGGACCAGCTTCAGCAAACAACAGCAAGTGGGGTTGAGGGGCTCAAATTCTAGTTTTCACAGCTGTCGGAGAAAGAGTATTAAGGTCGTCCTCTGAAAAATGATTCACCTGCTTATTTAGTGGTTTGAAACATGATAAGCGCTGTAGGGAGAAATGCACTGTGAGACATGGGAGGGGTATGCCCGTCTCCATGGTACTTCACATTTCTGTCTGCACTGTTTTGAATGTTGCTGCTTACTGAATAAGAACTTGTTCCTTCAATCAGTTGAAAGGGTGATGTTTGATTTTGGGCTCAGTTTGAATGGATGTGCCATGAGCGAATGTCTTTTGCCCTTCTGTTGATGTACACATTATTTGCCATGCCAAGCAAACTAGATCCTTGGTGCCCTTTTATCAAGTGAAGGCTATTTGAAAAGTGGTTTGTTACTTCGATGAGAAAATTGACAACCACTTAACATCTGTGTTATGTCACTTAATTTGCATACATGTTTGGTAGCTAAATTTAACCGTGTCTTTAGTTTGTTTTCATATTGTAAATGCTACTTAGTTGCTTCTACAGGTATATATTTTTTTTGGGGCGGGGGGGTTGTGAGTTGTCAGAGTAATATTCTCTTAGTTATAAATTAGGTCACTTCTATGAGCTCTTGCACGTTCTAGTTTTGTTTTTGGAAAACTTTGTCACCAATCAAGAGTAGCAAGAAACAAAAAACCTTGTTGCAGCATTGTGCTGTGTGTACATGGCTATGAGTAATTTAACCACCTGACTTCTGTGATGCAATTCATCTATATTTGTGCAAGGTTCTCTTGTCAGAGTGCAGTGGACAGAGGTTTTCACGGGAAATGTAAAGTACGCTATCCAAACATTTTCTGAAATTTCCTTTCAGTTGTATGACCTATCTTTACACACTGGTTCATTCAGTTATCCTTTTGTAATTTTCAAGATATCACTTCCCTTGCAGATCCATCCAGTGTGCTTCTTTTCTTTTGAAATACTTACAAGGCTTGGGTTACATGAGAATGTGGGTGGTTGCATATATTCAGACAGGAATTAATTGAGGCATCTGTCATGGATACATTTTTAACAATGAACATGCGCATTGTGCGCAATCAATGATTTTTATGTTGACTGATAAATTTTGTAAATTTGTGTTGGGCTTTTATTCAATAAAATATTGGATGGATTTACATTAGTTATGGCGTAATCTAGCATGTATTTCCCACTTGCGATGTGAACATATGGGATGACTTAAAAAAACTAAAAGACTAAATTTGGTTTCTACATGTTTGTAAATACAATTTTCATGTGTAATTCCTGACCACAGCTCTTCATGTGTGCACTGCAAAGACCGGATGGAGTCGTTACATTCACTGGGAAGGCACTTTAGTCTAAATTTCCAGTAAGTGCATTCAAACTCTATAGCAACAAGAGCTAGTTGTCATTAAAAATTGAGCATGTCCCTCTCAAACAGCTACAGGCATTTATAATGCTGCTGTATAAGAGCTCATTGTGGCCCTCGTAAGTCATCAAAGCTCCACAACAGAAGGTGAGAATGTTTCAAAAACATAGAATTTAGAAAATTCCAACATTATTTTGCAATAAAATCCATTGTACTTCACAATGGTGAAGAGTTTGATGATACAGACACACTGCATGATTTCTCATTAATGTAGATTTCAGGCAGGTTTCAAACATCCTGGATAAAGAGCCCTCCAAGGATTCTTAGCGCCCAGGCTGAAAATGAAATCTTCTCTGCTGTAAGTGGCTGTGAAACAGTCTACTTACCCTCTCAATTTATCAGCTGATCTCTGGATTTGACAGACAAAAGTAAAAGCCTTGTGAGGTGAAAAGACACCAAATGGAATAAAAAGTGCCAATGACACAATTGCACAACCAGCTTACATGAATGAATTCAATGTGTTTGAGTTGATCTGTATGATCTCCAAGTCTAAAGCAACTATATCAGGATAAGACCAGTAAAGTAGTGGTCCATATTCAGCTGGTCAGTGAAGAATGAAGTTGACAGATATTATTCAGAGATTTGGTTGGTCAGACCTGTGGACTGCTAACCTTTCAGAGAATGGTTGCACAGTCTCCTCCAGTTTGGAACAAAGCTCAAAGGCCATCATGAACACTCCCCACTGGGCCATCTAAGAGTCTACATCCTTGCCGGTGGCTCAGTGAGGTCGTACTTTGTGCTATATGTTAATGTTAGTATGCTAACATGCTGTTGCCAAGCAGGTATAATGTTTACCATGGACATCATCTTAATTAGGGATGTCCGCATGCTAATATTTGCTAATTTGCACTGAACACAGCATGCAGCTGTAGCTGATGGGAATATCAGTAGTTTTGCAGGTATTTGGTCATAAAACCAAAGGACAAATTTAAATGTGGACCTGATGATGACACCAGAAAACAGTTCAGCTCATGTTGTGGGGAACACAAGTCTGTGTACCAAATGTCACGCCAATCCATCCAATAATTTGTTGAGATATTTCAGTCTGGACTGAAGTGAAGTGACCAACAAGCAGACAGGCCGGCTGACAGAAGGAGGTTGACAACCCTAAAATTTAGGGAGGAAGTATAATCTTCTTGACCTCAGACTTTAACCTGTTACATGTTTTGTTGATTGCATGTTTTTGTTTCCTAGTGTTTAAAAGTACTGAAACACAAAAAAACAAGTACAAAAAACTATGATAAAAAGACAAATGTGGTTCTGTGAGACTGCATGTACTATACATTTACAATGAATCTATATTATACCTGCAAGCTGTAGTATTTTTATTTGTTTATTTATTTATTTTGATATCTTTCAATTTTTCATTCAAGCAAAGAGCGTCTGAATCAAATGTAGTGTTTTTATGTTCCCCCATCTATCACCAACGTGAAAGAGATAAAGTGGACTTCCGGGTGATTTCCGGGCAGTTAACTAAAGGGAACAGATTCTGAAGGGGGACACAAAACCTGCCGTTACACCGGTCTGTAGCTATGACTGACCGGCCCGCGTTGTATATTTTTGTGAAAAAACGAAACTCACACCAGCGCAATATTTAAAACTTAAGTATTCCGGGTGGCTCATTAAACACCTAAACATTACTACAACCGCTGTTTCTTATCTCCTAACATACTGCGAACTTGATACAAGGGCTCGTGAGGCCGTCCACCAATCAAATGAAAGCGCAGTCATGATCACCCGGATGTACTCCTGAAGCACTTCCTTGTCAAAACATTTTCGTGGTAGAGCTATTGAACATTTTTACTCTGACAGCAAGTCGACTTTATAACAGCTATGCCGGGCCCAGACAAAGAAACGGACCTGACGGAGAGAATTGAAGCGTTTCTGTCCGACCTGAAGCGTGGAGGGAGCGGGACGGGACCGCTGCGGGGCTCGGCGGAGACAGCCCGAGAAACGACAGCCCTGCTCCGCAGAATCACAGCTCAGGCGCGTTGGAGCAGCGCAGGTGCCTCTTGACAGTCTTTTTCTGAATTTACACTTTAACTCAGACATGACAACAGTGCAGGTAACTAGTATGAGAGCTGTCATTGTAAGCGAACAGTGTGGACCTTTGTCAAATCTGCCGCAGCAGCTGTCAGACGTGTGGTTGGCACTGTATTGTAACTATGTTGATGTCACTAAAAGTATGACTGGTGATTAAAGCAGCAGGATGTCACTAGTTTTAGCATTTACAGATGTCTTTTTTCCACTAAAATGCTGTCTGTTTCAGGTGATCTGATGGAAATTATCCGGAAGGAGGGGAGGAGGATGTCTGCTGCCCAGCCATCAGAGACCACTGTCGGCAATATGATCAGACGGGTGCTGAAGATCATCAGAGAGGAATATGCCAGGTGAGGAGGTCTCAGGGACCAAACAGAGACCCTGATTACATCTGGTAGTAAAATGCGACCTGTATCCAGATATGTGATGTGGATAAGGAGAAATGCATGTTTATGCAAGGTGTAAATGCGTGATCAGTTTTTTTTGCAGCTCCACAATTCCCAGATATTTTCTGAGGAAATTTCCTGGAAAGAATTATGTACTTGCTACCAGTTTTAAAACAGCTCAATGTAGATCTAAGTAAATATTCATTCTATATTCAGTTAGTATTGGCAAATTTGTCACAAAGATACAGATATATTGTTTATTATATATTATTGTATGTAGATATATTGTCATACAGATATAATTAAGCTTTAGAGCAAAATTGCAAATCAATTCAGTATTCCTTTTGTGAATTTTTTAAAAATTCTTATCATCCCCTTGGCGTTTCCCCGTCATGTCTTGTCTGTACATGTGTATTTGCTCAATAGGCTTCTTGTCTTGTTTGATGATTAGATCTGCAGGGTAAATGCCTCCTCTTTGTCTTCTGCCTTCTCAGTTATACAGTGTCTTAATTATGAAAATGAATCTTCTGTAAAAATGTCCTCGCTTTGCACAATTCCTCTCTCTGTGAGCTTGTTTGCTCTGATGTTTTTTGCAGATCTCGGGGTAGCAGTGAAGAGGCAGACCAGCAGGAATCTCTCCACAAGCTGCTGACCTCCGGAGGACTCAGCGAGGAGAACTTCAGACAGCATTTTGCCGCCCTCAAAGCCAACGTCATAGAGGCCATCAATGAGTTGCTGACCGAGCTGGGTATGTTTTTATACATACATATACATGTCCTTTTTTAACAAGGACATCATTTATCCATCAGCTGGTACAGGATATGCATCATACCCCTCATAATTTCACCTTTCAGAGGGAACAACTGACAACATTGCGATGCAGGCCCTGGAGCACATTCACTCCAATGAGGTCATCATGACTGTTGGCCGCTCTCGCACCGTGGAGGCCTTCCTCAAAGACGCTGCACGCAAACGCAAGTTCCATGTCATCGTGGCAGAGTGCGCCCCCTTCTGCCAGGTAGCTGACACATAAAAAATGCAAGAAATTGTTTGTGTACAACTCAGATCTCAAAGAAGTTGGGACGCTGTGTAAAGCATAAACAAAAACAGAATGCAATCATCTGCAAACGAACTGTGTGTACTGACAACGGTTTAATGAAGTGTTCCAGAGCCCATGTATAAATATCTGTTATACAATCATGCGTTCACAAAGTGGTGAACCTCGCTCCATCCTTGTAGTTGTTTTTGGAGCATTCCACAACTTTCCCAGTCTTTTGTTGCTCTTGTACCAACATGTTTGAAATGTGTTGCTGCATCAAATTCTGATATTTACAAAAATCAGTGAAGCTCATCTTCTCTGTTCACCTCCCACCAGGGACATGAGATGGCAACCAGTCTCTCAAAAGCTGGCATCGAAACAACTGTGATCGCAGACGCCGCCATTTTTGCAGTCATGTCTCGTGTTAATAAGGTATTTCACAGCACACAGCACTTTGACACCATCATGGCAGAGCATATGGGTTAACCCGTGTGGTGATCTCTCTCTTCAGGTCATCATTGGTACACAGACAGTTCTGGCAAACGGAGGGCTGAGGGCTGTCAATGGGACACACACTCTCGCCCTCGCAGCCAAGCACCACTCAACACCTCTGATTGTTTGTGCTCCCATGTTCAAGCTCTCGCCTCAGGTAAGGTGAAACCGGAGTCTGCCAAATATCCGTAATTTGTGCTGACAAGATGTGATAACGAAATGATTTGTGTCTTTAGTTCCCAAATGAAGAAGATACCTTCCATAAGTTTGTCTCCCCACATGAGGTTCTTCCTTTCACCGAAGGTAACTCTGACATCCCAAACAAAATGCTTCTCAGCTTTATCTTCATCTTTTGAACAACAAAATGTTTTAGCCTGTAAAATAAATGTTCCACTTTTTGAGAGTAATATCCTGAAGTGTGTTTTCTGAGGAATTCATGGTTTGAAATTTGTATTTTAGGTGAGATCCTCTCAAAGGTGAACGTGCACTGTCCAGTGTTTGACTATGTCCCACCGGAGCTCATCACACTGTTCATCTCAAACATTGGAGGACATGCACCATCATACATCTACCGACTGATGAGCGAACTTTACCACCCAGAAGACCACGAACTTTAATCAGCATAATTAACATATAAATTAAATAAAATAATTAATGCACTGTTATTCGTCTCTCTTTTGGTGAGGCCAATGCTGTTTGTAAGGACTTCTTCTGGGAATATTCCTGAAACTTAAATGCGGCTGTGAGAGCAAAAGTAATTTTTGAGTTTCATACAGCAATTCTTGACAGAAGTTTAGCAGAATGTTAAAAAGATTTCTATGTAATCAAACATCAATATCTAAAAATCAAAATGCTTTATTTTGAAGTGGGGGAGAAAAATCAACAGTCCAGTTTAACTCTGGTTCAGCAGCATTAAGACTGAAGATACTGGTTGGATCAATGAATCTAAAAGCATGGATTGTAATTTGTGGAGGCCCTCTATGTTTCTGTGTTCACTTTGAAACAGTCGCTTCACTTTCACTAGAACAAAATTATGGCCGCAAAAACACTGATAAAGCTGAATGGAAAGTGTGTTTGAGTAACTCACCAGGAAGCCGTTTAATGTTTGTAGTTTTAGTTTGCCTCCACCTGCAGGACGCCATGAGAAGCGTTCAGAGAGGCTGGTGTGGTTGCAGGTGTCCTCCAGGTGGAGGCGCTGTAGATCAAGCTGTATAGCAGGTTTGTGAAGGGTTTTCACAGGAATAAGAGGATGAAGAAGCGGTGATGAAGCAGCTGCGTGATGTAAAGATGAAATGTATCGGGCTGTGTGTTATAACAGTAGTTTGTTGACGGTAGAAAAAGACTGGGTCCCGCTGTATTACTCAGGCTGCACTACAGCGTCTATTCACAGGCGCGATCCCACTACTGAGCGGCACGGGGGCTTTGACCTGCTCCGTTTCCGACCTGGGCCGGTGCACCCCTCCTTAGACGACCTGGTGGTCCCGAGCTCCCCCAGGAGCACCATATCGATACCGAACTTAGTGCGGACACCCGATCGGCATAGTCCACTGCAGCTCAGAGCTCCTGAGCTCAAACGATCCGCCAGCCTCAGCCTCCCGGTAGCTTGGATTACAGGCGCGCGCCACCGCACCCGGCAGCAGAGAACCGAGCTCATAGTGCTTTTGTCTTCGACAAAGGTGACGTCATCACTGCAGCGGCTTCTAGCGGTGGGTAATAAAACTGCAGCTGCGGTGATGAAGGCTGATCCCACTGCTAAAACTGCGTAATATCTCGTTTTAAATTCTCCGATTTGTTTATCTTTTAAATTAAGGCCTCATGTATCCTTTAGTTTGCAAGATGTTTATTATTTAAAGTTGGCAGCTACATTTAAAAAAATGCGTGTGTGTGTGTGTGTGTGTGTGTGTGTGTGTGTGTGTGTGTGTGTGTGCGCGCGTGTGCGTGCGCATGTGTAATGAACGTTGTTTCTAAGCTTTACACTACCAGATATACTGAATCCTTTATCTCCTTATTAATTGACCTGAAAATTGGAAAATTCTATAGCTTCTTAGAAATACTGGAAGCAGTGTATAAAATCTTCATCATGTATTTTCATTCATAGAATGTAACTCTCCTCCCAGGCTCCTAGACCCCCCAAATTCACATACAGCATTAAGGAGAAGGATGTGACCTCAATGACCATAGACAGACAGATAGATACATACATACAGAGACTGATCAAGTGTAATTGTAATATCCAACCACAAGGTGACTCCCTTCCCTTCTTTATTTAAAGGTGTGAAACAATCCCAACTAAAAATCCACTGGGAGTGTTAATGTGTTGCCATGTGTAACGATGTGTTGAGTGGTTGGATGTGAAGGCTTGGGATGAGGGTCAGTGGGGAGCATGAGAAGTGTTTCGGCACCCCGCTACGGTCTAACAGAGAGAGTGTATTGTTCTCTGACCTAAATTTCTTGACCTGGAACTGCATAAAAAAAGGTCAGCATGAATGGGACGCAGTAACATGTCTTCACTCTCCACTGCACTGGTCAGACCATGACATCATCCAACTGCCAAACAACATTTTCTGACAATTAGCCCCTCTGAAAAGAGCCGCAAACAGCCAGACATATGTGATCTCAGCTTCCCCAAATGCTAGAAAATCATGATTCATCTGAAAGATATAAGAGATGTATGATAAAACATTCAGAGAGAGTGGATTTTTGGTGTCAGTCTCACTCTGATAATAACAATAACAATAACAATAACAACAACAACAACAACAACAACAACAATAATAACAACAACAACAACAACAACAACAACAACAACAACAACAACAATAATAATAATAATAATACCAAGCATGTCTTTCCTGATGTCGTATCAGGCATTAAATTGTTATATATTTTTAAAGGATTCTGCCTCTTCCTGAGAAAAATGGCCATAGTTTCTTCGTTAAAGCTGCAACCTCCAAGTACTGTGCAATGATTGTCTTTTTTCATGTAAAATTTCTAGTATTTTTCTTAAAATAAATGTAAGGAAATTGTTAGAAAATAATCTATATACACATAGTAAAGGAACAAAAACAAGAGAAGAAAAAGCATCCAAATATCCAAAACATTGTGTGTTGTAGAATTATGTTGTTGTTTTTGAACGATAAAAGTAATCTTTTCTAACATTTTTTTAAACAAATGTGGTAATCTTCACTTAAATAGTATATTTTTTTTAGTTGTGCCCATTGCTAACATCAATGCCTGTTGATGGCTTTACAAAGTACTCCCGTCATAGCAGAATTACAGAGAGCATTGTTCACATGCTTATGCCAGTGACTTGTTTGTTTCTAACATGTCCTGTCATTACAGTCACTGTTATTCCCTGCTGATAGCAGTCAGTCATGATTCTCACCCGTCAACACACCTGGCCCTTAATGAACAGAACATACACCTGCACACAAACACAAGTTAACTGCCTGATTGTCAGTGCAGCTTCATGTCTTTGTGCTGCAGCCATATGTTCCTGTTCTGCCTGCCTGCTTTGTTCCTTTTGGGCTTTTGCCTTCACCAGCTGCCTGTCTGTTACTGACTTCTGGCCTTGAACACAACACAAACCTCACTTTTATCCTTTCTTGCTTTGCCTTTGGGATTTTGCTTGAGTCTGCACTTCACCCACAAGAACCACATTTAGATGAGACAAGAAGACACTGATGTAACTGTCTTTTGCTTGCAGTCTCATGAGCATCTCCAACACATCCAGTGGCATCATCACATTTACGGGCGTGTCTTAGCGAGGCCCCACTTGTCATTTTTCTGTGCCCACGAGCTCATCTTGGTGTGTAGAAGAGGAGGAGGAGAAGGCGGAGGGAGCAGATAAATCTCATTCTCTTTTTCATCACACTGACTTCATTCTTCACAGCCCTTTGATGAGACAGGGGAGCAAACCTGGGTGGAGATTGGAGATTTACGGCTGACAGCAGTGTGCAGGCCATTAAAGCCCAGCGTCCTGCTAATGACCAGCCAGTGCAATCACACAGAGAGGAGTACAGTATGTATAGAGCCCATCGATCGAGTGTCATCCTTAGGGACATGTAAGCTGTAGTCTGACCCTGTCACTTCAAAGGATAACAAGATTCATCTTTATTTTCAAATCAAAACTCATGTTGGATCATATGATGTTGTATATCTGACCTCAGACAACATGTTGTTGTGTTATGGTTTACAGGCACTCAGCAGAAACCTAATTCACCAGATTAAACACTGCTGAGAGGCAATTACTTGATCAGAGTGGGGAGTTGTGTGCAAAATAACTACAAAATTATCCCTGCATGGTGTGAATGAATGCATCATGCTGCCACCGTCACCAACATACACACACGACATCATCATTCCTTTTACCCCCACTGGGGTATTGACGTGCAGCCGGCAGCCCAGCTGTTGCTGCCCAGTGAAGCAGCGTGTTGTCATCAGAGTGGTGGCGTCCCAAAGGACAGCAGAGATGAGCACTGTAATTAGCGGGGAACGAGACCAGCGGCAAGCGGGGTGTTCCTGCGGGGCCCCTGGAGGCCTCAGGGGACCTTTAAGACGCGTGGCTAACCTGTGGGGCACTACCTGTGGCTTTCAGCGCAGAGTGAGAGCATAAAATGCTAATTGGTTACACCTAAAGCAATGAAAAAAAGCACACTTTACAGAGAGAGGTGAATATGGCCATTATCAGAACAGAACACAATTATCAATTTTTGATTAGAAGAACCAGCAAGAACTAATTCAGAATTTATGTTAAGACCCTAGTTTTTCACAAAATAAGAGTCACTAACATCTAAGTTGCAGAAATAGATTTATCATCTTTAATATTTTCTGTAGTTTAATCTTATTGCAATATATTATGTTTAATTTCTGGTCTAGTAAAAACGATACAAGCACAGGAGTAAGTGTAAATAACACGTTCTTAATCTGCTGGGGGTAAAAGTTAAGCATGCAATTACCCTTTGCACTAAAAATACCACCTAATGGATTCATTCTTTTATAGCAGTTAATGACCATTTTACTTCATATGTAATATATTTGGAATGTTTTGGTTTTGTGATGGGCATTTTCCATTGTTTCCTGACATAACTAATAGATTAATTGATATATAGACTTTGACATGCTACATGGTAAGAAGTGGAGTTATGCTTTTTTCTCATAGACAATCTCGGTTTGAACGTGGCCACTTGTCCTGGCCATAGTTTATTTAATTTTATTATCATTCCAAATGCAATTTTCTTGACCCTCAAAATGAAGCTCGCCGTGTCTTGTTAGTCTTACACTGTTTGCATGTACAATAATAAATTACTTAAGTTGTGTGTGTGTGTGTGTGTGTGTGTGTGTGTGTGTGTGTGTGTGTGTGTGTGTGTGTGTGTGCGCGCGATGCCCCCCTGTCTGTCCGTGTCTGCGTTCGCTGGTGTGTGCAGGTGTATGACGGCTGCTTGTGCTCCATCTGCGTCTGCTGCTGATGAGTAGAGCCATGAAATAGATCCAGCTGGAGATGTGCAGAAGAGACTGCGGCCTCCTGGGAAATCATCCACACCTCCACCAGCACCGTGTCAACTTCTTTAGCACCCCAGAGAGCTATCAATAAGTGGGTAATTGAATTTTAAGCACAAACACTGCCGCCAAATGAGCGTCGACAGGTGTGTGTGTGTGCGCGTGTGTGTGTGTGTGTGTGTGTGTGTGTGTGTGTGTGTGTGTGTGTGTGTGTGTGTGTGTGTGTGTGTGTGTGTGTGTGTGTGTGTGTGTGTGTGATGGGGGATGTTTAGCTGTGCGAACATGGTGAGGCTGTCATCCAGCCCTCTGGGGGTTT